>NW_028292580.1:3305205-3403049 GCF_029948245.1 Actinia tenebrosa
TCAGGATCCGTTTTCGCTGAATTGATAGTATAGATACCTAATACTCCATCAAGACTCAATCTGACAGTCCATATGTTTAACTACAAAAGAATCTTGCTGATTGAGGCACCAGCCATTATTACAGCAAACTCAGAAAGTTATCTCCCTGCTGGGTATTTACCCAGTTAAAAAACCCCAAAAAAAATGCTGGCTCCTCCATTAAACAGGGTTTTCCTGTGCAATTTTGAACAATGCTGCGCTTACATAACCATCGTCCGCGTTTTATCCATCGTAACTTTGGGATTGCTTTCCTTGCATTTGAAACAAAATAGGGAGAATAGTGTCAATAAAGCACTGTAGAACACAATGAATTTTGGTTCACTTTCATGTGAAGTTTCAGGGTCCACCCTAGAAAGAAGAAAAATATAGCTAACACTTGTATCACAAGCATATCCTCCACTATTAAGATTTTTGACAAGGATAATGGACCTGTCAGAGAGTCATTTATAGGGAGGGGTTGCAAACAAAGGAGGCTAGGAATTTTTATGCTCCACAAAGGATGGGGCATAGATAGGCAGATGAACATTTTTGGGAACAAATATCAAAGTGCACAGCCTCCCCCACCTCCCCTATAATAATGACCAGTCCCTAATTATTATTATTTTCCATAACTACCTTATGTTATTTCGGGAACTGGGATTTTGGTCCTCATCATTCCATGCCGATGATTCATTTTCTGCTGCTTCATTTCCAACACATCCCAATCTGGATCTTCTGGATCTTCATTATCACAGTAACTCCCTTCATCTTCTGAACTGTGTCCTTAGTTCTTCTAGTTCGCTCTCGCTCTCAGATTGAGCGTCTTCCTTGGAGCATTCGTCTTCTAACTCGGTGCATACTCGAATATCCTGTCAAGGGTAAGTTACATTTGCTTTTGCCTACACTAGGTAATATAGTTTAACTGTTTTTATCTATATCTATGATTTTTACCTGTTGAAGTTGTCTGTTTTGACGTCTAAGAGCACGAACTTCCAGTTTCATTTGGGCATTCCTTGCTTTGGCTTTTCTAAAAGTTCCTTGTAAGCGATTTAAACTAGCTTTTGACTCTTTACATGTCGGGCATACAAAATTTATATCGTTTTAAGTTATTAGTAGATTCTTCGGGCTCGATAGAATCCATCTTCGGAAACTCGTCAGGATTTGAGGTTGAAGGATTGGTTTCTTCAGTTGGCTGTTTAACGGAAGCTAAACTATTCACTATTTGGTCTTTCACAGAAATATTGCGAAGTATCTAAAATAAAAGTAATGATGTTTTGACAAATATTCTATAGGAGGGATTTCACGGCTAAAGAGATAAAAAGTCATTACCGAGTTTGTTGAAAACTTACCTTTCGTCTTTCTCGTGCTGTTGGCATCGTAATTAATGGCGTACCCCACCGTGTCGATTGAAGGAATTGCAGTTATTTTTAAGCCATGGTTGGTTCTAAAACTACTTGCATTGACAAGACTAATGTCCGGTCTTTGGACAAAACATTCAGCATGAAATTGAACAGAGCATAGTACAGACGAATCACTTGGCTGCCAGCCGGGCCTGTGCTTTTGTACGAAACGAATCCACGTCAATCTCCTTTGATCTTTGGGAAATTTATGAAAAGAAACGTTTGGAGTACTAGCACTGTTTTTACAGCTTAGGTTACCCGGCCCACCAGCCACACAGTATCTTCCTCCACGCTTTTTTGACTCCGCCGACATCACAGGTGTAAGTAGAATATAAATATATCAACAGAGCCAAAGCGACGAGTCCTCACAGTGACGTCACAATGCTCGTATGGCCGCGCGACGGAGCCGGACAGTGTTTGGTGCAAATGACTGATTTCGAAGGCGAAAAAAAATTATTTAGTTACACTGAATTCCAAAAAAAATAGCATCACGATACTCGGAAAATGTTGAATTTTGTTGTTTTAAAATAAAACGGAGGTCGAACATTTGGTTATCATAAACACTTTAAAAATTCATATCTTTATCAGCTTTTTCTTTCAAACAATCTTTGGAATTTACCTTTATTGTGTGACAAATCCAGTGGAAAAGCTGTTATTTAAAAATCAAGTATTTTGTTATGTTATTTTAGAGTGATAAGAGTCTACAGGATTTATGGTAGGCATTTCTCATATTTAGGATAAATATACAGATATCGCCCAAAAATTTCAATATACACGCACAGCATTGAACTCATATTATTATGGGATTGGGATATAATGTACTACTGAAAGCAAAATAATAATAATAAAACCATAGTAATTGTTAGGGATACACTGTAATGCCGTTGAACTAACAGTAATAGACAGACATACCTTCTTGCTGTTGTCTTAGCTCCAGAGCCACAAGCCTGAGGTCTGTTTCTAGTTGCTTCTGTTTGCGGTGGTATGTGCTCCACCAGCTTTTTATTTGTGACTCTTTCAGAGGGGTCAGGCCAGCTGCTTTCCATCGCATCAATGACATCTGGATTGGCTCTTATCTGTGATGCCTTCTGTCTATCGTAAAATAAAATCATTATTTCCTTCTATTCTTTGCTGAAGGTTGATCTTTTCCCTCCTCCTTTCTTTATGGCGAAACCAGCATCTGGTTATTGTTTTCGTAGTCTTCTTTCAATGGTACAAGGCTAGGAGGTGATTGGCTAGGCAATGGCTCTTGTATAAACTTAATGGAATAAGTGTCCTCTTCCTGATGAGTGCCAACCAATGTATCGGTGTCACCAGATGCAGTCCATTCATCGCCTGTCACTGTGGCACCTGTGTTTCCTGCTATGCAAATGGTTCTCCCAGATATGGCTTGAAGTTGCTCTTTGGATTTTTTCAAAAATATTCCCAACACCTGCAAGAGATTGCAAAAGCAATCCAGAAGCATGAGTGTCAGATGTGGGGAACTTGAAACTTCCATATACAGAAATATCTTTCAGGGTTCCTATTCCTTTAGGTACTTGAGCTCGGTTGATATGAAGTTTCTTGCACTTTACATTCTTCATGGACTGAAATGAGAAATCAGTACTCAAGGTGAATGTTATTTTGAAAACTTTATGTCATTTATTTTAGTCTCAAAACATTTGTGTGTGGGAGAAGTGACTGACAACAAACACAGCCATTTTAGCCAGTAATAATTTGTTTTAGTAGAAGCATTCTAATGGGTGAAAATATAATAAAGCAGTTATGTTACTTAGTTTGGTCTACAATGCACTGGCATGTTTATAATAATGCATGTTAGATAAGAATTGAAAACTGGATACTTAGCGTACCTCTAGTAGTTGGGCCAGCTGTTCACCTGAGACCAGATCATTGCCAACTTTCACCCAACGCAGTAACTTCTGGGATATGTGGGCAAAGTGTGTGTCTAGTACTGTTTTGCCTTCACCCTGCCTCAAAATTGTCGTATTCTTTCAGAGTGATGTTGAAGGACTCATTGAATTCAGACAGATAGAGTAAAACTGATGTATTGTGGTAGTGTGGTCCATTGTCTAAAAGAAAAAGGATCTTGGTTTAAATGCTGAATTCACAATAACATGATGTTTTGCTTTTGTGATAGACAGTTAAATTCTAGTTAGACACTGATAGACAGACAGACAAACAGCAAAGGCATACTGAAAAAAACTTCTGCGTTTATATACATGTAAGCTTTGTTTTTTTTGTAAACAGGATCTTTTGGGGTTGATTAACAAAATAGCAAAATTTGAAAGTTTTGAGATATAATGCCCTAGACTTTGGAAGAAGTGATAAATAGGTCCAGTGTCAGGGAGGATGAAAATGTTTGGGAGGAAGCACAACAAGAAACATGAATTACTTACTATACTGGTTCTGTTAACAACAAGAAGGTTAATGCAGCATTGTTATATGACAAGCATTTTTTGGGGGCCTCGCCAAAAAAGATTGTAAGCAAAGAGGACAGATACAGAAAAAATAGTGTAAGAAGCATCATTTGTGTTTTTCTGCATTGACTGTGTTAGTATGCAGATTACCGTGAGAATAGTCATGTTCTTACCTGAGCACAAATAAACATGGAACCTTGGAAAGTTATTTTCCATCCATTTGAATCCTATGTCAAGGGCACTTTCAGTGAACCAAGCATCTTGCTTGGTGTCATCTGACCACAAGTCTATGACTTCTATTCTTCTTTTCTGTTTCAGAAATTTGTGCTATTACATAAAAGCCATGGAGCGAGATTCCTCTTTTCCCGTACCAGTCGCGTTGGATTTCTCTAGATCGCATGCATAGCTGCAGTTTCATCTTATAATATATTATAACAACTGCTTCTCCAGGCTTTAAATTATTGAGGACATACCTTCAAAACAAAAAGTGAAATTAAAAAAACTGGACTCCAATGGCCCATAATATCTATTATTACTTTCAAATGCACAAGCACAATAAGCAACCTGCAATAAAGCTTTAAATTTCTATAATAAAACAATCAGGACTCAGGTCATCATGTGTTTTACAATTGAATGTGAAGCTCAAACATGAGGAGCCCCGTGCCATTCATTTTGGTCACAGCAGGGGCACAGCGCGATTGCTTGCTAAGGCAATCCAGGTGTTAATTAGCTTACGTCTGATCCAATAGTAAGGACCGTAGTGATTGATGGGTATTAGACTCTTGTGTTAAAAACAAAATGGCGGAGTTGTACACTGTATAATATCTGTCATTAGTTTTCTTTTCGAAGTAACTGGATTATACTTTATTTGGAATATGGCTTTTTTCGGCGGGCTTTACGAAATGTGCTACCAGTACTTCACTGATCACTCCTTCCAGCGCGTAGAGCTCGTAAGAGCTCACAATGTAATGCGTTATGGCTCGATCATCGATCATTTTTCGTCAAGTTTTCTCAGCAAAGCTGGATTCATCGACAGCTTGGTATGCTCTAACTACTGAGAACTGTATTGGCTCTCCAAGAAAGGCATCCTTATCGAGTTTCTTTCGAGTATTTCCCAATGAAATATCGAAAATTAAGCTCTGTGATCTGGTCACTCGTGATGGAAGCACGGTACAATCTTGCTGGTTCTTCCATGAGAATGCCAACAAAGTCAGAGTCGACGAAGTTTACGTCGCTACTGCATTTGGCATTATCGGAAATCTTTTTAATCGAAGGCAGATAACCGAAGTAAATACGATCCTCCATCCAAAAATCCAGGCAGCGATACGATCTATCGATCTTGAGGACTCGATTCTCCCGCCAGAAGTTGTCCCGCCAAAAGTTATCCCGCCAAACGTTATCCCGCCAAAAGTTATCCCTCCAAGTTCAAAATATACCTCGTCTAGCCTGTCATATGCAGAACAGCACAGTCTTCCCTTTTTCAATGAATCTTTCGAAGAGGTAGAAAACTCAGAGGTGACAGGACGTGTGAAACGAAGGAAAACTCGAGCAAAGTCAAACTTCATTATGAAGAAGGTTTCTGATCTCTGCTCGAGTCAGAAGGAATCCCTGGCGTCAGTGCTGGCTAGATGCTGCACTGACGATCCCCAGTCAAGGCCGTCCTTTGCAAGAGAAACCATTTGCCAGGTAATGGACGAGGTTGCTGAGAAAAAGGGAGTAAAAAGAGCATTCGAAGAGCTCATCTCGGACGACCTCTGGGACCAGCGAGTTGCCGAGATGAGAATGCCAGATTGGCAGTTATTGTTTTTAAAAGTCCAGGCGAAAATTTCAGATGCAAACTGGCAATCTATAATCAATTTTACGAAATTGGGAAGGAAAGTAAGTACTGATGCCTTATGATCATGTGGATTTGTTATTGATGTGTTATTTATTTTGTGATCATAATATTGTGTTCTTCCCACCCCTAAACTGTTAGGTTTCGATATGAATCTATAAGGTCACATTTTGCCCATGGCTTAATGAATTATTATGTTTGGTTTTAGGGAAGCTCCAATATATGCATTCTTCCGATCAAGAATCATATGAAGGCCTTACGTTCTTCGATATTTGGTGTCGCTAAACAGATAATGTTAATTCGAGAAGTACCAGATTCTCTTCCTGGGTATCAAGTCAGCCTTGAACAGGCTATTGTGTGGAGTGCTAGGGAGCAGAGACTCCATGGTACCCAAAGTGAAGTTCTGGAATTCCACCTGAAATTAGATGGACGTCCACTTTTTGGTAATTGAGTATCATTATTAGCTTTGAAAGTTTATATTAAATTATATCTTGTATTATTTTGCTTCGAATTTTGTTTTTGGTTTAATTTGTCCAATTGCTTTACTTTGTTTTTATTTACTTTGTGTTGTCTTTTTACCCTTTTTTTTGCTTTTGCCTATTTCCAAACTTTCCCCTCTTAAATGCTTTTTTTAACCAATTTACTGCTAACCTTTGTTAAAATAAACTTGTTTTGAATTTTTTATTGTATCTAAATTGCATATAGGTAAAGATCAAGTAAGTGTTGGCATTGTACCTGGCAACCATCCTTACCTTTCTTCTCAAAGTGCCCTGACAGTCCGCCCATTAGCCATAGCCAATATTGAAGAAAGCAGGTACGATATTATTAATATGGACTTTTAATTTAATATTGAAGGAGTGTACTCAAAGTCATTACTGCTTTCTCATTATTAGGAAAGAAATTAAAGTCCTGGTAAGAGACATTAACAGGCAAAAAGATGTGATCAAGAGAAATGGCATTGTTGTTGATGGGAAACTTTTGCAAGTTAAATTTAAAGGTAAATTTTTTGTTAATCATCATTATTCGTGCTTTTGATATAAATTTATTTCGTGTTAATTTGATTCCTAAAAGACAACAACAGAAACCCTATACCGACGCTGTGTTTTGCTAGAATCATGTGCCTACAAATTCAGTCTTTTAGTAATTTGAAAATTGGCTTTGAACTCATAATCATTAAAAGAATGTGTTAAAATCTTTAAGTAGTCTGATTTGTAAAAGCAAGGGCCATGTACAATGTGTCTTTGTATGTGATTAAGTGATTCTTATAATACTTATAGTACATGTTTCCTTATATCTCCCAACAGTGATTATTGACCATAAAGCATTTTGCCTGTTGCTGTGCAAGAAAGATGATGAAAACTTTCGACTTGGTGGCAAAGGATTTGGTGAATTCTGCATGTTTTGTCATGCACTAAGGGTATGTGAAGTATAAATATTCTAGTACATTATATTATTAACAATGTACCCTAGTAGAATAGGTTTAATCATTGAATCACTGAAATCTGAAAGTATTTTGGATATTCCACACAATTGGTTAAAGCTAGCAAATGAAAGTATACACCGTTGTGGCCTTTTATCTAATGCTCGGGATTGTTCATTCTTTAGTTGACTTAGAATATGATAACACCCATGAGTGATTTGTACTATTGTTTCATTTTGGAATTTTACTTAATTCACAGAGCAATTATTGTAAGCACTCATTTATTAATAACAAATTATTCAATTCTTTGTGTCTTTTTGGATTAATTAGTTATGTGCTGAGTGCAACCTTGGGTCACATCAAGTTTGTTTGAAGCACTTTGCCATGACCAAAGCTAATATTGGAGGGTAGGTTTCTTAGTAGATTGATGGTATAATTTACTACTTTATCCATACAGTATTCTTGTCTAATCAGTGTAATGCAGTGTTTATTTCATTATTCTATTTTTTTTTTTTCTGTGTAAAAAAAGTAGAATAAAGAATAAGTGTCTGTTACTGGTTAATACACACTTATGCTAATCATAAGTATTTAGAATTATGATAAAGAAGTATCTGCAAGTGGTTTTAAATGTTTTTAATTTTTCTAGCTTCACAGGGATTAGAGATGACCTCACCCTTTTATTGGACGAAAACATGACAGCTGTTAATATTTGTGCATTACACTGTGAACTACGAAATATGGAACAGCTTCTTGCTTCCCTTGGTTTATTCTGTCACAAGATTGGTTCATTAGCTGAGTGCAATGCTGCCCTTAAAGAATATGGTCCTCAAACCATGAAAAAAGACAGGATTCGTATCAGTACAAAACCAGGACAGGAAACAATGGTTGAGAAGCACAATGTCAAAGTTGCATCATTTTCAGGTTTTTACAACTAAATATAATCATTAAATATGGCTTAAGTTCTTATCGGAAGCCTTACTTACTAGTAAAAATTAGAAAAGAAACCTGCATGCCTCTTCTAAAAGTTTTTGCCAAAGTGTGTTGTTGAGCTTTTGCTATGTGGTTATTTTTGACAGCTGTTGTACTCAAGACATATGATAGATATTGGCCTCTATAACTACCAAATACACTGAATCCCATTCACCAGTCTGATTATACACTAAGTAACAAAATTGTTGCTCTTCCTATAACAAAGTCATTCACTTATCCATTAAAAAAGAAACTGTCAGTAATCACTACAATGGCATTCTTTTATTTTTTTAGATAGGGCCTACCGAGAGAAAATTTCTTCAAAATTCGACTGTCATTGTTGAAAGATCATTGCCCCTGCCAAAGCTGAAAGAACATTTCAGAGATGTTGAAGCTGCCAAGTTGTTTGTACTGAACAAGATAACATTCTATCAAGAGCGTGTCTTGGTATTTGATTTGGATTTGATGTTACTTTTTTATTTTCATTTATTCATCTACCATTCATATGGTTTTTCTAATTTTTTCTGGTCCATCTTTTAGTATTTTCAAGCTTTGAAAGACAATGAAAAGTTTGTACGGGACTTTGGCACTCATCAAGAGGAGATCAATATCAAAGATCAAGGTATATGTAATTGCCAAAAATATATTAACTGAAACTCATGTAGCTGTTAGCAAACCAATTCTTACTATTGCACTTTTTTATTTTATTTGCAAGCTGTTGGCAAGAGAATTGATGAGCTGCTAAAGTCATGGAAAGAGAAGGTTGATGATGTGTCCAACAAATTCACTGAGGCATTGAAGCACAACACAAGTTCTAGAAAGAAGCCCAAGAAAAAGAAAAGATTGCAGGCTTATGAAGAAAATGATGTTTTAGGAACTCTTGCTGCTGACCTTGCTCTTGAATGTTATATAAAGGTAACATATAGTACATACATATGATAATGCAGTAGCCCATACTTAGCTAAGTTATTTTAGGCTTTGTACATGTATGTTGCACAAAAATGTTTCAGTACAATTTGCAAGCAGGGAGGTATGATTTCCTTTAACCCGGGATTATCAAATTATAAAGACTATGAGGATGCAAGCCTTGAAATGATCTTATACTGTAAGGTCATGTGTGTCAATTAAGGTTAACTAAAAATAAACCAAGATAGAATGGTTGTGCTCACTGAAATCCACTTACTTTTTATCAAAAGCTTAGATAATTGCTTTTCAAAACAAGCTGTTGTACTCTTACTCTGCCTGTGGGGTGTTGTATTTGAAATTTCTTCCAAAGTCTTATTATTTGTTTGTTATGTTTAAATAAATTGTATATAAATGTGTATTATTTTTTAGGTCTTTTCTGGTTGGAATGATATTGCCTTAGTAATGAGAAAGAAATTGTTCAAGAAAGATGAGGAGCATTTAATTGATTTATTCGACATTCAGGTATTCTGCACACTGCAAGTTTGATGTTACAAAATGGGCATACTAAATAAATATATTCTGTTATATTATTTTGTTCATCACAGTGTAAAGAATGGGGCTTTCTCCTACGGGAGGTCTTTGGTTTGAAGCTTGGGACAGGAGATTATGGGCACATGGCCATTGAGCATGCCTCAATGCTCCTGAGAAACCATCGATCTATTGGTGCCATGTCAACTCAGGGCTTTGAATCAAGCCACAAAGTACACAGGCAACTCTATTTGAGAGCAACATCCCATGATGTTTCAGAAGGCATATCATCAAGTAAGGGGACAAATAAAAAACTAAGAGCAGCCATCAAAGATATAATAAAAGTTATGAAACATGACAGCAATCATTCATTTAGTCATTTTGATCCTAAAATGTGCAAGATGATTTCTGACATAAAGTGGAACAGAGTTGAGCATTAATTTTGAAAATAGACTATGGGAAATAGCCATTTTGAAAATTAACTCTAGTCTGTGTTGTGTAAAGTACATATTCAAGTTTGTTTTCAATTTATGTTGTAAGTGACATTTATTTATCAAACACCCAAATTGGTTTTCTAATTTTTGATGACATGAATTATGCAGGAGAAAAATTAAATGATCTATTTTACAAACTGTTCATGTATGGAGTTAAACAAAAAAATCCTAGAAATTTAAATTATCTCCAAGTAGCAACTGCTGCTGCCATACAGGGCTGTCATATATCATGAAATATTTTTGAAAGTGTTTAACAAATTAGTGTCATGTGCTTATTTTGAGATAGTCGTTTTATTTATTTTACAGTTGATCAAATACTGACACACCAGTATGCTGAATATTTTCTCTTCCTGAGATTGTCCTTTCGCAAAGCACTAGAGTGTTTGAATAAAAGTAAGTATTTAAAGTGGAAGATTATTTGAAAGAGTGATTGTATTATAAATATATTGTTTTTTATTTGTTTGAAGGCTCAGCTTTTCACTTTTCTGGATGTTACTGGTCCCTAAAGCTGGGCTCTGAAAAGAAGAAGATGTGGACGAGTGAAGATATTTGGTGGATGTCACAAATGGATAGTTTGTTGACCTTGATTTTTGGGGTGGATTACCCAAGATATGCATATCAAAAGGCAAAGTCTCCCAGTGGAAGCGTGAGAAATGGAGCATGCATTGTTCAAGAGGAAGATGTACCTTCCTATAAGTATGTGCATAATGAATGGGAAAAGTCATACCAACAAAGATTGCAAGAGTATAAGTCCCAATATGCATCACCCCAGAATCCTGGTCAGAGTCCCAGTCAACATGCAGCTCCACCTTCTCCAGTGTCACGCCAGAGTTCCAGCCAACACGCAGCTCCACCTCCTCCAGTGTCCACAACCACACTAAGCTCAACTAACCCACTCGAGTTATTGTGTAGAAATCCTGGTCTAACTCGTGGACAACTTGCTTCCCTGAACATTCCACCAGTGGCATATATCAAAGATTCTGATATCACACTTGTACAAAATATCCAGTGTAACAATCTTAAAGACCCTTTTTCCTTAATCTGCCGTCCTTCTGAAGCTGTAGTGGACAGGGCTCTAAAGTTGCTACGTGACCATGTACACAGTGGTGGTATTATAGGAGCTGATGACAATCATTCATTTGTTAGCTTGGGAACATTTGGTACTTTTACTGGTGAGGCACTGGAAGTAATTAAATCATTTTGTTTCGCAGCTGAGATCAAGCAAAAAGTCAGAGAAGAGCTTACATGGCTGGGTAGGGAAGACTCGGTTGTTAGAGAGACATTGCTGTCACTTCGTCCGCAGGAGGAGTTTCTTAATGTTAATGGCTTTCTAATGGATGCAAAAGATCTTAGTAACCTGGCTTGCGAGCGCTATGTAGATGGCTACACCATTGACATGTCATGTATGCTCTTTCTAAAGAAAAGCATACATGCATCAAGTATAGCATATCTTCCAAGCCACACATTTACCTGGGCAACAGCAGATCATGAGTTTCTTCTTAAGAAGCTGACTCCAATTATCAGCTTCCAGAGCACAAGTAAACTAGAGAAAGTGATTTGCCCTGTGCATGTTGGAGGGTGCCACTGGGGGATTTTATGCCTTGACTTTTCACAGGAAATCGCATACTATGATGATGGCATGCACATGGAACCACCAACCAACATATCAGCTGCTGTGACAAAGATAATGAAGGTTCTAACATGTCTTAGGCCTTCTATGTCATCCATTTTATGGTCTGGTGGAAAAGTGCCATTCCAAAGATTTGGAATGCCAAAGCAGCCAAGCTCAGGGGAAGGCAGCTCAAGTTGTGGCATTGGAGTCATCTTTGCAGCCAGAGATATCATTGAATACAGGCGGCCAGGTATTCCTAGTTTTAGTTGGTCTTTTAGTGATAGCTCAAAACTCAGGAAGAGAATCATAAATGAACTGATTTCTGCAAGAATTCATGCCAGTGGTCAATAGAATTTATTTTTTTTAGTAAGGCAACCACAATATTTTACATTGCACTCCATATATCTGTGAAATAATTAATGACCAACTATTTTGTTAAATAAGTAGAGTTTGCTAGAGCATGATCCAAACAAAGGCAAGTAGTGGTATTTGCTTTTGTATCTAGTGTTCTGCTCAATGAATATCCACAATTTTGTAAAAGCTAAACAAAACATTGGTTTTAATTGTCTTTCAGATATGTGGCACATACTCTAAAACTACATAAAACATGTATTTTGTTGTCAAAATGTGAGGAATTCATAGCTGTTTTAGCTTTTTATGAAATGTGTTTATACAAATGATGCAATTTATAGCAAATATATATAGGCATCTTAGAATGTACATATGTAAATACCATTGGTACTTTAAAATAATATTTTCAGGTAACTTTTTCAAAGCCTAAGTTTAATATCTGATAAATATTTGTCATTGAAAATTGTCATGATACTGTTGTCCTAAGTGCTGTTTGGCAACGGAAACACTTGGGTGACACGCCTGTGATTCTGTGATACAGATTTCATGACATGCTTCCATGAAATAATATTTTTTTCAGTGATTATGAAAAAAGGGCCTTATAAAAAGTCTTCAGGATCTAACTACCAACCATTGCATAGGAAGTAGGCATATACAGCAATCTATGGGTGCAAAAAAGTAAAAGAGCCACAAGGCTAAATATTTAGTCAATTTAGACTTATAAATAATAACCTACTGAGCATGATTTCTCAGTGGATACTAAATAATTTACCATAATAATTTCAATAAAGGTTGCCATTGCCAAAAGTAAAAAGCTGAAAACCACAAAATCTCAGCTGCCAGGGCTTCAGACCAGACAACCTATTTCAGTATGCAGTACATGTATAAGAACCATTTTAGCTCAACTTGAAAAAAAGGTAGTTCTTTTATGTGGGTTCCAAACATATGTAGCAATTATGTATTTTAAAAGTCACTTTTTTCAATGAACATTCTGACAATTAGTCTTCCATGGCTCGTAAAACTGTACAGATTTGGCCACCAGATTAATTCTATTTCTCTGGTGGCTCTGCCCTGACCATAGCCGACCACCAGAGACGACTTAGAAGAAGCCCTTTTTCTTAGTACTCTTGGAATACTTGCTTTCGCTTTAGCTTGCTTGATTAAATCATCAGCAGTGAGCTCAATACTGCTTTCATGACATTCACTGTTCCCAGAAAAAATCACTTTGTCTTTAACTTCAACAAGGCCTTGTTCTTCCAATGCAATAAAAAAAGAATCTGAATCGAAGAGCTTGTATGAAATTTTCTGAGAGGCTGTCTTGTATGCGGGCTGTCCACAGTGCGACCTGTTTTGAACAGAGTTGACCTGTGCATTTAAGGTAAAAATCAAGTGCTGGAAGAAAGGCGTTGGAACTTGATGCGAGTCAATTCTGACCCATCGCCCTGAAATTAAAGATAAGTGTAAATCAGCCAAAGCTAACAATAATAAATAAGTTTATATGTTTTATAGTAATATAGCGAAGGTATGGTGGCTATTAAGATATCGGGAAATTTAAAATATGAAACTATTAAAAGCACCGTGCAGCATTCGCGTCCTTGTGTTATCAGATTTCCAACAGAGTCAAGTAAATACTTATTCAATGCTTGGGTGGTTTTATTGAATCTGAATAACCGTTGGGCTTTACTGAGACAACCCAAGACTAGCTATATTTGATATCAAAATAAGTCTATTAGCGAAACCGTGACGTCGTCGTTGACAATCCCGTTTTTTTAATTTAAACATATTTTATCGATACAATCCCGTTTTGCTTAGTGACCTTTTACACTTTAGGAAATAACCTTTGAAATTAAAAGAAGTATAGCCTACCTGGTAGACGGGGATGAAATAAGGAGTTCATTCTCTCCACTAAACCAGCAAGCCAAACTTTGTAGTTTTCAAAATTACAACTTGCCGACAAATCTTTGGACTCCGGAAGTGAAGCAATCGTGGAATCCTTGCAGTCTTTAAATACTGGCACAATGTTTTCCCACTCGGTTCCTGGGTGTTTAAGAACGAAGTGTTTCTTTAAGGTGGAGAAACTCTTGAAATTCTTAAGGCAAAAACCACACTCAATTACATACGTTGTGGCCATAACTTCTACAGTGAGTACAAATCAGCAGTATGCAATGGCAATAGTGTATCATGTCACATTCCGTCATATCCGCAACACAATTTTTCTGAGTGGGGGAGGGGTAGGCCAATGATTATCATAACGTCAGATTTAAAATTTTTGGAGCAAACCTACTTTTCAAGAACTTTTCTCTCCTTTAGCTTATAATTCTATTTGATTTTTATTAATTGATTGCATATTGGTATTTATTGTTTGATTCCTTTTATTTTTGGCTTGGTTCTTTTGTACTCGTAGGGAGGGGGGAGAGGAATATTCAGACTCGGTCACCACGCATTTCATTCCGTCAGTGGTATATCGTTGGATCATTTAATTATAATTCGCGGGCCATGCCTTAGCCATGTCTGAAACAAGCTCTCGAAAATCCTCACGATATTATTCAAGACCGCACACGAAAGAAGAAAGGAAGAAGCAGAAAAGGGAGAGACAGAAGAAGATAAATACAGAATTACGTCTTAAGAAGAGAGAAGAGCGACGACACAAGAGGATCAAATTGGATTGTCCATTAGACGGCGAATTTGAAGAGGGCTCTTTAACAAACCGTCGTGAAAAGCCCATTTCTGTACCCACATTGATTGCCAACGTTAATGAAAGTCATGTTGCTAATGAACATAAACAAGGGAAGGTCGATAGACCGAAAACGTCAGATCAAGCCACCACGTGCTCAAATAAACATTCCAAGAAAGATAGTACAAGTAGAGCAAAAAGTGAAGGATCGAGTTTGGAATCAAAGTTTGGAAATTACAGCAGAGGGAAACAAATGGTGACGCTGGCAAAAAAAATAGGGGGAAACTCATCTATTGAATCTGCTGCCTTTCAAAAACCTTCAGGTTGTATATACTTAGCGCGACAGCATTGCCCTTCGTATAATAAACGCCTTAGGAAGGACAATATTTCGGTGACAATACCAGTAAGAGAAGTTGATTATCGATTGATCTCGAAATGTTCAGATATCCCTGTAGGAAGTGGAAGTTTTGGAACCTGTTATCTTGCTCATTATCGCAACATAAAAGTGGCAGTAAAAGAAATGAAAAAGCGAAACCATTCTTTAACAGAAAAAGAGCGGTGCAGAAAGGAAGTGCTGCATGAGGCCAAAGTACTACATGCACTTGGGGATCATCCCAATTTGCCTCTTCTTTTGGGAATTTGCTCGGTCAAAGAGCCTTATTGCCTGGTACTGCAATTTCACGGAACCGAGAGGGAAAACCTAACTCTGGAGAAAGCCATTTATAACAAACTTATGAAGAAGACTCAAGTTGTTCAAGTGTTTCGCGATATTTGTCGCGCTCTTCAATATGTGCACGGAAGGGAATACCTCCACAACGATATCAAATCTAACAATGTTCTTCTCCAGCCCATTGGTGAAACATATCAACCAATTTTAATTGACTTCGGTAAAAGTAAGCTAATTGAGCAGGGAGAGAAACGTATCAGAAGTCAAAATGCAAGTTATTTGGCACCGGAAGTTGTGCAAGGACAAAGAGAAACCATTGCAAGCGATATTTTTTCATTTGGTAAAATGCTGCAGTTAGCTGTCTCTCGCCGAAGTTTTAGAGCGTCCTTTGAAAACCTAGTGACAAAAATAACATCAAATAACCCAAATGAAAGACCCTCAACGGAAGAAATAAATGTTTCGCTGGGCAGTCTTACAGAATAGGAGTAATTCTAGATACTGAGTACTCATTTCGTTATTCGTTTGTAAGTACAATGTTTAATCAATATTATATGCTGGTTTATATGCAGGATGTAGTATCGGGTTCACAAAAAGATATGTAAGTGCTGACACTTAATAAACATATTTCATTGAGATACCCTGTCGGGCTTTATTAAGTTTGCAACACCTTCAAACCACAAGAATGCGAACTTGCGGTCGATTTGCGAGGCCTTCAAATCCTTGCAAAACCAGATTGAACGGGCCGGGGCTCGTCATGTTTGAATGATGAAGAATGAAGTTTGAAGTACGAGGTTTGAAGTACAACATTTGTGGTCCTCTTCATCCATCGTAATTATTTTAAATAATATAAAGATTGTAATACCTACCAAAATGTGCAAATGAAGTTTGGTATATATTTCAGTATAGAGTGGTCAAGCCTTGACGTCACGTTACCCTGGCTACCGATTTTTCTGTTCTAAACAAACCAAGATGGCGGTTCTGTCAATCGCGTCTCTTAGTTCTTTCTTCTCTGGAGAGCAAAAATCTATATCCAGAGGAGAAAACCACTTTAATTCTGGACATGTAGAAACTTTTCAATATCATGACGGTGTAATTAGAGGTCAAGTTCATGCTAGTATGAATCAGAAATCGTATAAAGTTATAAGGAATCCCTTGTCTGCTAAAATCAAGTCCCCTGCCTCTAAGTGCTTTAAAAACCCTGAGCTGTCAACAATTTCTTTGTCTGATATTGACCCGGGAAAAAGAGGACTAACATAAGTAATGACTGCATTAGGTGCAACACCAACTAAAACCTTAAACGAATTCATCACCCTATAACTGGAATAAGTTGCACTTTGCTGGCTCATTAGCCTTGGGGTTGCAACCTCAATATCAGTGCAGTCAATGACAATTCTGCAAGAAGCAAAACCTGAAAATGAAGATGGTGTACAAGTGCTATTCTTGTGCCGTGAGGGAATAGTTGTCATAACATCTCTAAATAATATTTCGTGTAAAACGTATAAAAAAGTAATTTCAATATTGGTAATCGTAGCCACACTGCAATAAAATAATTGAGCAAGGTGCAAATTGGTGTAGTTTTGTCTCACTTTCATTAAGGTTTTAAATATCTGATCTTCAAAACTGTCCAACCATAAAAATAACGAATTGATTCTTTAAACCTTAAGGCATAACTAACTACAATATCGAAAACCTCTTTTGTAGGGAGTCCAGTCTCCATTCTTATTACCTCGGGGCTCAAGGTAGAGACACTGTAATGAGTTCGATGATAATTCTCTCTCTTTTTGTAGCTTTCTAATTCTCGTGATTTACTTTCTAGTTCTGCTTGAAGAACAATCTCTGTAACAGAGGGTCTTTCCTTAATTTTGTTGCATTCATTTTCTTTTTCCTTATAGTTCTCTACCATCTCTGCGATTGTTTCTTGTTCGTTTGAATCGCATGTCTTTACCTTCTTGCTTTTCTTTGCCTTTGAGTAATCATCGGGTAGAAACAGAGAAGTCGCGTTTCTCTGAAAAATCTCCGGTCCGTTTTCTTTGATACCGTCTCGTGAATGCTTGCCTTGAAATCTGTCAGCTCGTCTATTATTAATTAATAACTTGTTTTAGTATGAAATAAAGCGGAACCCCGACGCTACAATCTCTTAGTTTGAACGTTCTGGTCCGCGATATCTCTGAGCGCGGAATTGCGCGATTAATAAAGAATAACTTACCTTAAGAGTTTAATCCACCGCTTGTAATCTTCTACTTTCTTTGTACTACTTGGGA
This sequence comes from Actinia tenebrosa, assembly GCF_029948245.1. Classification (NCBI taxonomy): domain Eukaryota; kingdom Metazoa; phylum Cnidaria; class Anthozoa; order Actiniaria; family Actiniidae; genus Actinia; species Actinia tenebrosa. Next base: position 3,322,757 of record NW_028292580.1, read on the forward strand.
ATCCAAAAAACCTGCAAGTATGGCTCTCTGAAGCGTGATTGCAGTCAGGAGCAAAGCACTGAACCATGTTTTCCTCGAAGTTTCGTTACGGCAACTTTTAGACGTCAATTATTGCTTCAGTCTTTCAAGCGATTTTATTATTTTTCAAAACTATTTAAACAGTATGTCCCAATTAAACTAATTCAAGTCTTTTTCTTTGGTAAAGACGATTGTTTTAGCAATTAAATAGAGCTGAAGTCTTCACAACAAAGCAGTCACGCTAATGGCGCCTGGCATGAAGGAGTTGTTTAGAACAGCATTTTTTAGCTCCATGGCAACGTGACGTCACACTTGACTACTCTATTCGTGTTGCGAGTTTGACATTCTTGTGTGGGTGAAATAATGTTTCGATTTACTAGATGGTATACATGGAGCAAATGATAAATTACTTTTAATACTATTATCTGCAACTCATGGTAATCTTCTCATACCGGTAATACTCTGCTTGATGTGTGGTCCTTAAAATGTGCCCAATATACAGCCAGAAATTCTTCTTGAAGTCATGTAGTTGTAGTGTTAAACTTTCTGTCTTGTCTGGATGTGATATGGAAATTGCCTGTTCAACTTTGCTTGTGACACTGTAAAATGCAGTGAATTCTTGTGAATCCTTATCATGATCTTTGGTGCAGGCATCGAGGGCATGACTCAGACAGAGCTCAAGACAACGTGAGTGTTTCTGTGCCTGAAAGAAAGGTTGACAAAAAACTTTTATAATTTTAAGCTTACAAATGCCACATTTGAACATGCAATCTCCCCTTTTTCTTCCAAAGAAAAGGTAAAAATGATACAATTGCATTTATTATACAACCCTGGCCCAACCACTTCTTCATTATTCTGGCAGAAATTATTTTATAGATGCTTCCTCATAATATCAACTCACTCTTCAGAAAACTGACTTCCTCTCAAATTTATTTACGGTAATATGTAGAATATAAAACAAAAATAGAAATAGGATGAAATTATTTATTATTATTAATTATTTATTTACCTCTTTTGCAAATTTGGTTTTCAGGTATCTTTGCAGATTTCCGATTTCACTTAGGATATCTTGTAATGCTGGTTGTTGGGCATTGATTGACGGTTCCTTCACCAGATCAATGAGACTTGCAAAACTGGCATATCCAAAATCCTCGCACAGATTGCAGAGTCCTGCAAGGAGAGAGTTGCTTCTAAAGTTCTCAGGAACATGGGTGTAAATGTATGTTCTTTTCACACCATCTGGGAATTCCATCAGATATTGTTTGATGATACCTTTGTTGGAGTCTTGCCAGTATCTGACTGGACATTCTTCTCCCTTGACCATGACACTTCTACATGATGATGGCCTTGAAATGCCATCACGTAAAAAGGAAATCGTACAAACCATCAAGAACTTCTTGGGTAACACACTGCCGTGTAAACTTCACCGACGGTGGTGGTACTCCCCCTCTACCAAACAAGTTGAAATGAATTCTGGATGCAGTAATTGTGCTTTTGGCACATTGAAACAGTTTCATAAGGAACGTCTGAGAATACTCATTAGCAACTATAGAAAGTAATATTCGCCTTTCAGCTGCATAAGTGCTTAATCGCCCCATCTTTAATGATGCAGCTGTAAGACTTGATATGCCTTGTTCTGTTGGTCCTTCATAAGAAATGCGGCTTGCACTTTTTTTCCCTCCAATTTTGATAGGTTGTTTCAGTTTTTTAGCATTTTCTCGTATCATCTGGTTGTTTTCTTTTTCTTTGCAAGTTCGATACTCTTCTACCAATGCTTTGAGGAAAGGGTCAACTTTTGTAGAGTTATCATCAACAGAAGGCTTCCCAAAAACTTGTTTCCACTTACGGGATTGTATCAGATCTGTCATAAGTTCTTGAAGAGCATCCTTATTGTGATCAACATAACAGTCTAGCATGCTGGAAATACTTTGTATTATATTTGTCCTTATAGTACACTCTGCATTCTTGGTCCGTAACTTTGATAGGTTTTTCCAGAAGGAAGGACTTCAAATTGAGTAGCAGCAAAAGCTTCCATTGTCTAAAAAAGAACATGAAAGACTAAATAAATTCATGGATAGATAGATGACTGGTTTAACTGAAGAATAAAGATAGTATGGCAATACTCTTTATGATTTGTTTTGTTTCAATCAGATACAAAAAAAACAACAACAACAAAGATAATACTTCAAATCAAACCTCAAGCGTGCTTAACTTGTAACCATTCGTACCATCCCTTTTTCACCTTTTCATATATTTAAAACCTTTCCCCATTTAAAACGGCCACAAAATATAGCTTTGTCAATTACTGTTTAGTGGTTCTGCTTATAGGACGCTTATACTTAGAAGGAACCACAAGTTATTAGTTACAAGATGCCGAGCTTATAAAAAAACCTTACCTGGTGTAGTAGTTCCATTGAAATTCGTTTCCGACAGAAAATGCATATTTTTCTCTTTCTACCAAGATGTTTTCCATCATCATCAAGGCCGCAGAATTCACGTTCTTCTCTAGATACGATTCTGAGCTGATCATCGTTCGGCAACACATGCCCCCACTCATCTTGGAGACCGCAACAACACGAAGCTTTTCGAGGCATAATATGCACCCCAAAAGGAAACAAACTCAAATGAATCAAATGAATCAAATGAATCTCGCTGTTAAAGTTAAAAAATCTCGTTATTTAAAGTAATAATACTCTATATTGAAGTGTGAAAATTTTCAAGATGGCGGCCATTCGCTTTTGCTTGTGGAATCTCTTCTCAAAGTCCCAGTTCCCCATTTCATAATCAGTCCACATTTGGAAGAGACAATGGAAAAGGTACTGGAACCAATAATATTTCATAACATGGCGGGAAAAGCGAGTTTTTATTATATTTTTAGGCAGTTTTTGGTTTCTAACCAATCGCAGTAAAGGATTTTTATTTACCTATCCAATTATGATAATCGCATGCTTAACATGCCACGCATAATGTATGCCTACTTCTTACACACATCATTACTTAATGTTAATCCCCAGGGACCATAACACAATATTCACATGACTTTAAATAGTGGCTTCATGTAGTTTTTTTTTTTAAATCCCATCTCAAATCATACATACACTGAATCACATTTACATCAAATACAACCACAGACCAAATGCGAAACCCACCCCAATGTGAGGCCCAACCCGCGAACGAAGCGATCCGGCGCGATCAGTGACTAAATCACGCCAGATTCCCCCTTTCCACGAGCCAAGCCCCACACCAGCGCGAGTCCCGCATCTGGTCTATGACTCACAAATTATTCGGATTACAAGTACATGATTATATGTATATATATATTTAGTTACTATTTTGTCCGCTAGGCATTCTGTTTCTTATAACAAAGGACTAATGTTTTCATATTTCTTTAGATGTGTGTATACTTTTGATTTATTTTTTGCAATCTTATATTTTAGTATTTCATATTTTCTTATAATTTCCTGAAAATCTTGCAAAACTGGAATTCTTTGCTGAAGTCTGCATTTATACGTTACGAACTTCCACAGAACAAATAAGTAATTTACAAAGCTATTTTACTGTACCCCAGTAAAACATTTTCAAAAGTCAATTCAGGGAAGTCCATGTAGTTATTAATTCACACACTTCCTATTTCATTTGGTGAATTGGTCAACGTTCCCTGGTCCATTTTATGTATAGACTATATGCTTTCCCGTTCAAATTTTACGAAAGCTCTTGCAAACAAACAATTTTGACTTTTTGTGATGTTAAGTATAGAGAATTATATAAAGCAGCCTTTTTAATTGTACGAGCTCGTTTCATTAAAATAGAGTCGTTTTCTTATAAGTGGCAAGGGAAACAGCATGACTGTCCGCCATGTCAGCAACGTAATTAGCTGTACATCCGAAGTGGTTTTCGTCAGTATCAGTGGGAGACAGTTCAGCCACTTTACACATGGTACGGTTACGGCAAAAACGGAATGTTTGTCGTAGCAATTAGAGCGGTTTACGTATAAGTGGAAAACGGACCGTAATAATAAGCTTTGTAGAAGGAGTAATACAAGCAATTCCTGTTGAAGGAAACTTTACTTCAATAGTAATCAATGACGTTTAAGAAAATCAATTACTACCGCTTTTACCGCGTAACGTTTTTCTAGTAGCTGATAATGCAAGTGTGCATAATAAAATTGCAATATGCAGAATTCTTTATCGAAAAAATTACCAATTAGCGCGGCAAAAAAGGCCGCGTTTTCCTCTAATTTTGTAAAAAGGAATCCTGAGGGATAATCTGAAATAGTTTCGCATTATCCCCATGTTTTACTAAGCGGGAATAACTTGAGATTAACCCTTCGCTTTCCCCGAGTTTTCCTTCCATGTTATCCACTCATTTTGCCGACTTGTAAAACGTAAACATATTTTACGATAGATTTTCGTTACTTTATCCAATACAGAAAAATGCATGTGACCTATTACATTTCCTCACTCTTTACCAATGCGATTATGCATATGCATATAACATACGAATTATCGCGTAGGGTAAAATGTAGGTAAAATTCACCCCCAATAATCAGCCCCATTTGTTGCGTTTTACCAACGTTATCTTGTTAAGGGATAATTGGCAATTTGCTGACATTTTACCGTTGTTTTACCGATGCGATTATGCACATAATATACGAGTTATTCCTTGCGGTCAATGTTATGTATTTCAATCAATCCTATACACCAGTCTAAGATTCTCCACATCACCATTATCAAGAGTAAAATCTTGAATTGGAGGCAATGCTTGTACGAGAGTAAAATCATTCCATTCTGCTAAGTTGAGTTCATTGATTGAAATGTTTTGTTGTCTTTTAAAAGCGTAAAGTAAGTGAACTGGATCCAGAGTTGTCTTTAAAGACCCTGTAGACTCTTTATCCACAAAAAAACGTTAAACATATTCTCTGTGCATTTCTGGCATATAAAATACTTTTGACTTGATTTGTGCAAGGAATTTCCTCATGATTTGAATTTCTATGGAACGGTTGTTAGTGTTATACTTTCCCAGCTTCCATTGTACCGTTCAAAGCCAAAACGCCAGAATCCATGAGAGGGACCAAAGTCATACATACACTCCTTTAAATGTCCATGCAAGTGCACAATAGGTGTAGCAGCTGATGCTCCATACAGTTGTTCAAATTTCATTAAAAGTTCAATCAAGTACTGATCACCCAACTCAATGTCTTCAACAGTAACTACTTTCTTCCCAAGCCACTTACAGGCATTAACAAAAATCTCCAGCAATCAAGATGTTCCTTGGCAAGGATGTCATGGAGAGCATACATGGAGTACACAATTATCCAATTTTGCCACTGGTCTGCTGTAAAAACCCCAAAACTATGTGCAATGTTTCCTGGAATTCGTCCAATGTCTTGAGGAGTAATCATAGAATCCACAATTGATTTCATCTTTTTATAGTGTTCATCACTTAGCAATGGTGATTCCTCTTTTAGCCAGATATTTTTTATGTGTTTTGCTGTCCCAAGATATAAGTTATGCATTGGATCTATTACAAAAAATCTGATGCAATCAAAATAATCAAGTTCATGAAGGACAGAGTACCTTGCACCATGCTTAGAACACTTAGTTTGTTGGCTTGTAGGAGATGTTTCATGTAGAGTGTCACGTGCTAAATTTTTGTGTTCATCTGAAGTTGTCGGAGTCCACACATTACGATTAAAACCAGAAAAGTTTAAAATTCCATCTTGACAAAACTGCTTTTTGCATCTAGAGCAGCCGTGGTTTGCCTAGCCTGGCCATATGCCCCATAAATCCTCCTATTTTTCTTGATGCTGGTATATCACAGGTATCACAAATCAGACCAACTTTAATGGCTTTCTTTAAGAAACTGTTACACACACAGAAATTTTCTCTTCATTTCCACAATATATTTAGTTCATCAACCAGTGGTTTCAAAATTGTATTTGCCTGTGAGATTAGGCTCAGATTAGGTCCAGGTAAAATGCCTACAACTATTACATTTTCTAGTTTATACCTTTCCTCTCTTGGAAGATTTAGCACAACCATGTAAAGAACACCAACTGATCCTGGTGTATGTTTATGTGGTTGAAACTAATCAACATTTAATGACAATGAAAGACTATTTAAGTGTGATAAAAAACCTGTGCTAGATAATTCTTTTTTTTATACGTTCATCATGTATATCTTACATAATGTTTTCTGGAGTTTGTTTTTCTCTCCATTCTTGACATTTGCTCCAAAATCCAGGACGTTTAAAAAATATTTGCACATATTTTGTAAGAGAATTATAAGGATAAACCATTCTTGGATAAAACACGGTTTTATTCTGGCAGGGGTAATTGTTGTTCAAGTTGCAGCAAATTGAAACAATACTTGTATAAGAAGGTTAAAAGAAGAGAAGAGACTGGGAGTGTACCCAGACCCAGCTGTAACCATCGGCACATGACCAAACAAGACCTCGTTTGAAGAATAGTACAAGAGAGAAAGGCTCGTCTCAAAGAAAAACGACTAAGATTGAAAATAGAGCAGGAGATGTTGGAATTAGATAAAAATGATCATAATGATATTGCCAATATGTTACAGAAAGCTAACAAAAAAGATGTACCAGAAGATATGGCTGTCCTGTGGCAACAGCAGGCTGACATCGCAAAGACAGAGAAAACCAATGCTCATCGATGGCATCCAAGGTAATCAGGCAAATGAAAATATAATGAAATGAAAATCCGTAAAACGTTAGTAAATACAACATTGTTCGAATTTGTATGAAATCCTTTGTTCTCTATGTATATTGCCTAATTAGCACTATTTAATTTGTATTGAAGAAATCAAAAAACTATATTTATTTCAAGGATATAACTGACCACCTCAAGCGTTCGGTGAAAAAAGAAAAAATCCAGCAAAAACCGTAAATCAACAACAAATATCCATATGATTCATTGCATTTAATGATTCTATTTGTAGGATCATCAAGCTCTGCATAGAGTTATATAGCAAGAATCCTCATGTTTTGGACCCTCTAAGGAAGATCTTGTACCTTCCTAGCAATCGAACTATCCGGTAAGCTATTATAATTATCTTCATTTTCTGTCCCTTAAACCCATATATGCCTGTAGTTTAATATCCCGCAGTGTGGTTAATATAGATAATAACTATACTGACAACTATACTGATCGATAAATAGTATGTTAAATGTTGTTGGTTCAAAGATCATATCACAGATTAAAATAATATTGTAGAAATAAAACAGGAAAGTTCTAATTTTATTAAATTTTATTCAGCTATCACAAAAACAAAACAGATCAAAGGCCTGGTTGGAATAGAGACATGTTACTCTGGTGTTTGAAAGAAGCACAAACACAATCTGAAAAAGCAGACTATTGGGGTGGATTTGTGTTAGACGAAATGAAAATACAGGTATGTATTTAACACTGTCATACAAATGTGTTTCTTTACTGTTTTTAAACTAGAAAATATTGTAATTGAAATTTTTTTAATAATCATAAAAACAATATGTGTATGCCATAGAGAGTGATTACAAACATTTTTCTAATACAGGAAAATGTGGAAATGGTTGTTAAAAATGGCAAACATCGACTTGTTGGGTTTGTTGATTTGGGTCAAATCCATGACGATATGGAAACACTATCTGGTAAGAAGTTTGATAAATAACATTTTTGACAATATATATGACATACTCAATTCTACAAATAAAGGTTGTTTTTTTTTTCGTGTGTTCAGATCGAGGCAGTATGTGGTACCCCCTACTTCAACTGCCCATATAATATGGGGTCCCTTTTGAACTCGTGGATACGCGAAGCGTAGAAACGAGTTATTGTGAGGGGTCTGAATATGCAAATGTGTCACTCACTCAATCACTAAGATGTTAGCAGATCGATAATTAAACGTTTGTCGATCGTCTTACGTCATCCGATTACGAATGTTACACGACACTAACAAGCACAAAGCTGTTATACCATATAGATTACTTTGATATTTATATGAGGAAACGAAATGCTGATGTTCCATGTGGGATACATTTCTATCACTTGTAGACGCCGTGGGGGCCCACTGTGCATGCGCACACTCGCACATAGTTTTATCTTCGAATTATTCATATTAATATGTTTTTTTGACATACAACTTTGAAGATATAAATGCTTAGTTTTCATATTCGACTTCCAACATTTCTTATTCTACTTGCTAGTTTTGCTATTCCGATATATACCTTTGTTATAACATGCAAGATTTCTCATTCGACATCCAACCGCAATCCAAGAGATAAATGTATCGCTGACTCATTTACTGTTGTCCCCCACCCCCAAGTAGGACATGTCAAAACGTTCCCCAGTAGGGTAGGCCAGGAAGCAGCACTCCATCCCGCCCGGACGTTTGAAATTTTTGTCACAAATTGCACAATCGATTCATGTACGCGTTTTTGCCTCGCACGTGGTGACAAAAATGGCGGACGACAGGCAAAGCGAAAGTATTAACGAAGTTCGGCAGACTCTTTTAAGAGTTGCCCATCGCCTTTCAACAATAGAATCAGGTAGGTAAACTTATTATTTATTATATAGGTGTTGTAATTGTATTTTTGTTGTAATAGATGCGGGACAATCTCAAAATAACTAGCTTTTCAGTACCCAATAGTGAGCCCATATATTTATATTAAAATCAAAAATCATTAATATTCATAAGACAAAACAAAAATTCTCTTAAATTAACAATAAGAGATTCTTAAATTAATAATAAGAGATTCGTCCTGATTTGCATGCAGCCTTATAAACTTCGATTGTCACTGCAAAAAGTGCTTCAATCTTGAAAATTACATAACAGATGACATGTAACTATCCCAGATGCTTAATCATGGACTGGTCATTGTTTATTATTATTATTCATTATTTTTTTATTTTTATTTTTTTTTGCGGTGCAAATGGAAAAGTGTTGTGCACAACTCTGTAATGACCCCATCCCCCTTGCCACATATATTCTCTTACAACATTCCCACAAAGCTTGCATGAAAATATATGACCCATCCCCTATTTGCAGCAGCCCCCTCTTTATAAATAATTACCAGTCCCTAAGTTGGATAAAACATTTGAGTCCGAGGCCTAGCCATAGGTTTTTCATGCTCAATAAAAAGTGAGGTTTTTAAATATTATAACTTAGAAAACTATTTCCCATAGTCTATATTTTTTGTTTGGGACTAATGAATATTAATGAGTTTTCTAATGTGTTTTATAGCTGCAGCTCAATCAGGCGCACAATCTCCTCAGCCTCAAACACTTCAGTCTGCTGCACAGTCTAAAGAACAAGCCTCAACCTATAGTGTGTCTCAAGCAACACTGCAGGCCAGGCAACTTTCAGCTGCAGCTGAACAAAGGCGGCTCTTTGGCCATGGATTTGGCAGACGGCCGAACTCCTCTACCAAGTCATCTAAGGGGAAGCATGTAAAATCATGCATGCTCAAATTTGTTTGCCTAGCATCCAAAGATGCAGACCATCCACCAACAACTGTGAAGCAAAGGACAGTTTTGTCCAATGCTGGGTTGGGAGATGGAAGCATCTCCTTTCCCCAAGATGGCACATCAGTTTATGGAGGGATCATGGACAAGTATCCCAAATTAAAGTCAGTCGGAGGATTTGACCTCCTACTTTACCAGAGGGGTGGTGGAGAGGATAGCGGCTTCCACCAAATCTTGCCACCCCACACCCCAGAACACCTTAAGGAGTTCTGTGGGCAGGCAAAAATTTACATTAGACCAGTCCAGCAAGATATTGCCTTGGATGATGCAGCAAAACTAGATACAGAGAAGGTAAGTTGTTACTGTACACTGTTTCTGCAAAAACTAATAATTCGAAATTGAAAAAGAATATGAAAAACTGTATTGTATAAATTGTAGAATATGAAAACTGGACGGGATGGGATTGGGTTGAAAAAATATTACCTTCTTATAGAATTAAATTTTACTTATTTTCTTTTTCATATATATGCTCAATGTGATTACAGTATGAACATGAAATTTTTACCATAATTAAAAATCTATTCCATAGGCGTAGGAGTTTAAATTTATGTTTATTCACTCGACTTACTAGAATGCAAATGTTTACTTTGTACCATGTTTTTTCCCGTTTCAGATTCAAAACGACATTCCACTGATTGAATGCAGCAGCAGTAAGGGGGACTCGCGATCGATGCCAAAGATATACGGGTTTAACTCGCGGATTTACGAAGACGGGTACAGCAGATTTACCGCAAACGGAGGTTAAAATATCTTATAAATATACGATGCACGAATGTAAGAAGTTCGTTAACGACTTTTGCATAATTTGTCTAAGACCTAAAGTTATCGTACCTAAGCCAGAACCCTTTTGGTGTTGTGGTAAAAAAATGCAAATAGAAGATGACACGTCAGTACAGTGTTACGAGTGTGGTAAGAATATTCGTAATGCCGTACCAAATGCTACCAGAGAGCAGTATTACGCCAATGGAGGTCGTAAGAAAACACCTTATAAGAGAATAAAATACTTTAGGGACTGGATGAGTCATATCCAAGGTTATCGACCGGTATATTTAAACAACGAAGTAAGGAAGAAAATCATAGACCATTTAGAAGAGCCAACCCCGCAAAGTCTACGGAAGACATTGAAAACATTAAAACTAGGGAAATATTACAAAGCTATTCCCTATCTTTTGTCTGAAATTACCGGTAAGTCTATTCCTGAGGTTTCTGATATGACAAAAGCCGAGTGGATGTTTTGTCGGCTGGATAAGGATATTCCTTATTACCCTAACGTAATTTACGAAATATTTTACAAAATTGACCCCAACCACCCCCTATTAGGATGGATTCCGAGGCGACAATAACATATTACGCGTAATTCATACGATGAATTTATGTTACGCGTAATAATTTGCCAAATAAGGTTATGCAAATAATTCATATTACGCGTAATAATTCGCCAAATAATTCGTATTACGCGTAATAATTCGCCAAATAATTCATATTACGCGTAATAATTCACTGAATTTATATTACGCGTAATAATTCACTGAATTTATATTACGCGTAATTTCTAGACTGACGTTCGATATGTAAATAGAATCCCGTCACGCTCTTTTCAAAGCAGATGTTTACTGAGCAAGCTTTCTTTGAAGCTCTTCTTTCGCTTCTTGATAGATCTTTTTGCGAGATTCCTCGGAAAGATCTTTTACGACTGTTTTTTTATTCCTTATGTCCGTCTTTAGTTTTTCGTATTTGTCTTCTTCGGCCAAAATAAGCGAGAATTCTACGTCGTCTATCTTTCTGTCACGCAAAGCCTTTGAGACAAGATCGGTAATAGTATTTACTTTAGCCCTAGATAGAGCTATTGTCGTGTCATGCTTGGATATTTTCGTGGATAGCTTTTTCATAATGCCCGTAGCAACAGCCGAAATGATACCACAGGTTGCCCCAACGCCGGCCAAAGGAACTCCAACGATTATTCCCGGCCCAGTAAGCGAAGTAGCAACGCCAGAGCCCGTTAACACAACAGATATGGATCCTGAAGTTATCGCAATCTTATGTAGCGTACTCCGGGCTCTAACGTACTTTTTTCTAACTTTTTCATAGTGTTTTGCCTGCCCTTCCAAGTAAGCCAGGATTAAGTTCGCTTTATTCAGACGAAAGTTTTCGGCGTTTAGTTCATTAGGTGTAGTATAGGGAACATCTGGGTACAACTGAGGTGCTGATGGTATAACATCCATTATATATACTAATGTACGACGCTTTTGGGAATGATATTGAGGAGCAGCCACATCACGACAACCGGGATTACTGGAACTGGAGGGCCTTTAGGAAGATGTTTCCGCATGCAGACCCTAGTAAGTTCGAAAGGAGACCCGATGGGATTTACTATAACGGCTCTAGGATGTACAGCAACGAGGATTTGAAACCTACGCTGGTCGATCAGATAGACAATCAACTGAAGAATTCTGGTTATATCGAACATAAGCCCGTGCAAGGTTGGTCAAAGGAATTATTGCTTGGTACCGGTACTTATCCGATACCCGCGGTTTCATTTGATAAACATCCAAGTTTGGATTTGACATTGAACATGCGGATCTCTAACAACCATTCCTTTTCGTTAAAGGTGCGAGATATCTTCAAAGACGTACCCATTAATCATACCACCGCTAAGGAATCTCATGAATGGTTAAGTGGTCCTAACATGCGTTATTGGCCGCAGCAACTAAACTTTGCGGTTTGGTGTGCCACCAGCGGCTGCGGTGTAAGTGCGAAGTTGATGAAGAATTCGATATTTATGTTTCACTTCCACTTTACCGTCCGAAGAATACTGCATGAGATGGGTGTTATTGCGCTGCCGGGAGATGCCGCGTTTTATCCAAGAGATAATAAATACAACGTTCCTGCTTACGACCGACTTTGTAAGGAGTTTGGTGTTGTAGGGAAGGATTTTAGATGCACTGTCGGTGCTAACAATGGCTTGGGGCATATTTGGGCTTATTGGGGGATTGGTGGGCACGAGCTAAGCAACAGGGAAGTTCATGCATTGAATCTACGATGGAACACTGGGTATCATAAGGAAACTCACGACAGTAGCACCTTCTTTGAACCAAATGCCAAAACCACTAAGTCAGAGACGGACCTCTGTTCAAAGACGAGGGCGGTAAGTATGCAGGGGCTAACCCGCTGATTATCAAGATTACCAACGACGAGCAAACGAAGCAATACTTTAATTTCATACCCCCAGAAGGTAAAGGACTAACCAAAGCCGGCCTTGCCCGTTTGAACCGCAGCATAGAAGCTTACGTGTATTCTATCCTTGGGGCTCAGGTAAACACCCGATCTAGCATAGTGGGGAATACGGGCGCCGCAGAAGAGACGCGAGCCGAAGCCTTGATCTTATTCGAAAGTTCGATCTTGGAGGGCGACATTAGCAAGGGCGTACAGCGTTACCAACTAGCTATACAAAATTCTAAGGCAAGGTTGGACTATGCAGTAGCCCCGGGTTGTTGGTTAATGCCTAGTAATTTATCTATAAATACTGGTTCTGTAGTAGGATACAACAACAAACTTCAACGAGCTACTAAGGATATGAAGTTTGGGGTGAACGACGTGAACTCTGACACTCTTAGGAACATTCCCCATTTCGTGGAGAAGTCAAAAAAGTCGCATGAAACGAAGCTACCCGTAGTTAAGAAACCATCAAAGAAGGCCCTGCCTGCGATACCTGAGGAATATGACCATAACTTACTAAAGGCCGGCTTAGCAGCTGCAAGCATTGGTCTGAGCTATTATATATGGCGATGAACAACCCCTACGTAGCTGGAGTAGATTGTGTTTATACGACTTACGCAGGCGAGAAAAAATACAACCAGGCATCTTGGGTTGATGTCACGGGCATGTCCGTGAATTTGAACTACTCGGGAAAGAAGTTGATAATATGCAGCATTTGCATTGGCACGAACAGCCATGCCAACGTGGGCTTTAGGTTCCTGGATGAGAATGGCATACTGCAGCCTATGAGAAATAAGACAAACAACAGGGAGCCTGCGCATTTCTCCGTAGAGCCCAACCCAGCCAGCGCCGAAAATCATTCCGTTTGGACTTTTCACATGGTCGCCGATTGCCATGGGAAGGTAAAGCTGCAAATGCGCGTAGATGACACCGGGAGCGTTTGCATAAATAGTATAGAAAATCAGAGAGATACTATCTACAATCACAAGACCATTAGCACTCTTACGGTAATGAGTCTATAGAAGGGAATTTATTCCCTGAAATATATGAACCCACACGCGAAGGAAGATTGGTTTCTACATTTTTTGGAGGAGAAGGACTACTTAGAACAGCATTGGCTTGACACCGGGCTGTGGGTAAAGGTTGGGGGCCTGGGATTAATAATATGTACCATTAGCATTTTGACGGGGTATTCGTGTAATGTCGGGTTTAGGATCGTTGATGAGAATGACCATCCATTACTACCCTACAGAAAAAAAGATAATAATAGGAACCCAGCCCATTTCTCGTCGGAGCCCCCTCCAAGAAGCGGAGAAGACTTAACGCCGGTAACTTTTCACATGATAGCCAATTGCCAATATGCGAAGTTACAAGTTCTCCCCAACGACGTTGCCTACCTTCGGATAAATGCCGCCCCGTCAAGAGATTCCCCAACGGATGCCACTTGGAATCACAAGCCCATTAGCACCATGAGCGTGCTGCCGCTAGTTCCGCATTATCAAGGCGGTGCGAATACTATCTTTACTTATCCCCAGTCGAGGACGCCTCGGGCGCCCGACGACTATAAGCCACCAGTAATACACGAGGATAAGATTAACCCTTCATCTTCTTCAGGAGTACCACTCCAATAGCGACGACCAAGATCCAAATGTTATTCCCCACGAACTTCAACAGTTCTCCGCCGGCCCTAAGTGCCAAGGAAACAACCGAACCCAGCAGCCCAGGAAGACCGGCTGCCATCTTTTTTCCCAAGTCCGTCAGTCCCTTACCTAATTTCTTTACGCCCGCGCCCGTAGCCTTAAGCGCGTTAAGGATTACCCCTACTACGGTACTAATAGCAACCGCAAATGCCAGTGGAACGCCATACTTCAAAAGGGCTCTTTTTACCTTTTCCTTGGTGGTAAGCCCCAGCTCTTTTTCCAGGTTTTCCTTTTGCGCCTGTAATTCCGCGACTCTTTCCTGAAGGGTTTCTACTTCCCTTTGAGCTGCTTCCCTTTGAGCTGCTTCCCTTTCCTCTTCGGTACGAGTTTGGTCCTCGATTACTTCTTGCTGCCGCTCTATTTGCCCCTCCAGGTCCTCAATGGCCTGATCTCTTTGCCGGATTTGTTCCTCCTTAGTATTGATTTCAGCCATTAACCGTCGCCGTTCCACTAAAGAGCCGGCTATGGTGGTTTGCAGGTTATCGGTATCGTCTTTAATTAAGTCTAACTCTTGCAGGGCGAGGTTAAGAGCCCTTTGAGTTTGATTTCTTTCGCGTCGAATTTGGGTTCTTTGGTCTACCAGCTCCCTTATTTCTTGATTTTTAAATTCGACTTCCCTCCTATGCGCGTCGGCAAGCCGCTGGTTTTGCTTCATGTATTCCTCCTCCCTTTCTTCCAACGTTTCCCGCAGCGCTTCCACTGAGGCGCCAGAGCTTTGGGCTTCTCCTAAGTCCTCCCGTGCTTTGTCTAATTCGCGTAAGGCCTGATCCACCTGATTTCCTATTTCTTTTATTCTTTCATCTTGATGGGCGGACTTCTTTTCAGCATCGGCAAGTAGCTGACCTTGCTTTGCATATTCTACATCTTTTTCTCTTAACTCCCTTTGCAGATCCGCGGCACGTTTTTCCGCGTTGGTCCTTTCGGTTAAGTTGTGCAGCCTTTCTAACAGGCTTCTAGTAGCACGCTGAAAGCCTCTTAATCTCAAGACGTCACCCCTAACGTTGCCCTCCTCATCAAAGAGGTTTTGCGGTTTTGTCCAGCGGTCTTTGTCGGGAAATCTTAAGTCTTGGACGCTTATGAGGACTTTGTTTCCCTTTTCCGTGAGCTTTACATCGTCAGCATCAAAGTTGTCGTAGCGCAGCTCTAGCTCCCGCGCTGCCCACTCTACGGTTTCCCGCGCGGCTGCTTCCGGCTCGCCCATGTTTTGAAGCTCTATGTGCTCACGCGGAAACGTGTACTCGCGTGCTTTGGGATGTCTTAGGGCCTTTGCAATCCTATCCCTTAGGGAATCGTCGACTTGTTGGGTGGGAAGCAGCGGTTCTTCATCACCGTCGTTAATGTCAGCCTGACCTTCCTCAGTGGTGGGATCGAAGTCGGGGTCTGTTCCTTCTACTTCCATGATATATGATAAGCTCAAAGTTAAACCCAAACGTATTACCTAAGCAGGTTGGCGGGTTGAAAGCAGAACGCACCTTTCACCGGGTCACCTTTACGCCTTCTAGCGCTAAACCTGGAGAAACGCTGTACGTAGGCGTTCCCCGCCTAACGGATAACCTAGTATTGGTTCCTGGTACCTTGGCTTTAAGGTTTGACCTAGCAATACAACCAAGCACCAAGGACAAGCGCTATACCGTCAATAATGTGGGTAGGAACCTCGTCTCTAAGATGAGAATCAAGTTCGCAGGGGAATCCCTCTTGGATTTGAATAGGTACGATTTGTACACCACGTATAAGGATCTGTGGCTAACAGCCTTTGACCGTGCACAAAAGATAGAGCAGGGAATTGGAAGCGTTATTCTTCGTAAGCTTCGCAGCGATACTAACCCCGCGCCTACGGACTCCAGTGGAGCAACCGCAGTAGCAGACGCAACAAGGGTAAAGACCGCCTATGGTAGCAAGTACGTTATCCCTTTAGATTTCGAAGTGATTACGAGTCATGGTGTGTACTACCCCAGGCAGTTATCCGAGTTACAGTTTGAAGTAACCTTGGTGGACACTACGAACGTCATAGGAGGAATGGACAGCGCAATTAGCGGGGCTGTTGATCCTTATTCTATCACCAACTTAGAGCTGCAGTATGAGACCGTGTACAGCGAAGAGCTGGCCCATAGCGCTGGCATGGAATACAGCTCCGGAAAGGCATTCCTTTACGACCACGTAGTAATGTATAAGACGTTTAGCTTCCTGGATAAGACGGATGAGGTTATTAACCAAAGCATTAACCTCCCCCGAAGAAGTCTCACGGGGTTAATGTTGGTGTTTGCCAAACCCTACGAGGCCGGTAAGCGCGACTCCGAGGCCTTTCACAACCCCAACATTACTAACGTGGGGGTCAACATAAACGGCGTTCCAAACAAGGTCTACTCGCAGGGGATAAAGCCCGCAGACGTGTACAGAGAGGCCATGCGCAAGTTTGGCGACCAAATTAGCCCCGAGGAATTCTTTAAGGATAAGTATGCGCTGTGGATTGACATGCGCACCATTAACGACGAAGACCTGCATGGTCAGGGTTTACGTCTAGTAAATACGCAGGATGGCATAACATTGGAGATCAAACGCACCAAAAACACCAGTGCGAGCGACGGCGACAAAATAAACTGCTACGTCTTCGTCGTGTCTGACGCGCAACTGAGCGTAGAAATGAATCAGCTAAAGAGCGTTGCATATTAATGTTAAAATATTTCTTAAATATACAATGCTTCGCGTATTTGAAAACAACGACACCAAACTGCAATGCATAGTGCAAGGCGAAACTTTGTACTTCAAAGCAAAGGAGGTGGCTTTGGCGTTGGGCTATGAGCGCCCTAGAGATGCAATTAGAGCACACGTATCTGAGAAATACCAGAAAAAATGGGTTGATCTACAAGGGGCTGCGAATCACCGCTCCTTTACTACGCAACCAAATGCCGTGTTTATATCCGAACCTGGTTTGTACGAACTGATATTTAGCTCCAAACTACCCAAAGCTGTGGAGTTTCGTGATTGGGTCTTTGAGGAAGTCCTACCCGCGCTAAGGAAAACGGGTAAATATGCAATAGAAAGGCGGTTTGGCGGCCCAAACAAGTTAGTATTCAAGATCGAAAATGAAGCCGACCTACACGCGAAGGTCGTCGACTACACACGTAGGTTTTACCCCGATTTCATCATAGCGCCGGGTCTTGGCGAACTTCAAGATTCAGACAGCAAGCGAATAACCTGCTGGCGAAAAGGCTACCAAGCCGGTCAACCCGACCTTTTAATCCTAAATGCGCATAAGAAATACCGCGGGTTGTGTATTGAGTTGAAAACCCCAAAAGGAAACGGCGTCTTATCCGCGAAGCAATCTAAGAAAATCTCACAGCTTGACGTAAATGGTTACCTAACGATGGTTAGCAACGATTACGACATTATCTGCCGTGCCCTGATGGATTACGCGGATGGCATTCGTATTCCCTGTAAGGGCTGTGTAAAGCGGTTTAAGTCCTACGCCACTTTGAAAACGCACCTAAAGATATTCCATAGGTATAATGAAGCTCAGCTTGACTCACTGGCGTGATCTTGTCCACGGTAAAGCATACGAAATAAAAAATTACGTCGTCTTCGAAGACATCGACCGTTTACGGTTAGTCCTCAAAGACTTAGAAGGCAAGGAATATTCCCTTTGGGCGCCGGATTGCGTGCGGTACGTAATTCAGGGCGAGGAATTCACCCACTTACGCAGCTATGGTAAGGTAAATGGCCGATGGAAGTTTGACATTGAAAGAAGAGTCACCCCATCTCCTCTTTGTAGTTAAGCGCGTCTGCTAAAGTCCGCTGCGCTTTAGGATCCGCGGAGCACCAATGCCCCACAAAGGATCCTTCGGAGAATACCCTGTCGCAATGAAGGCAGGTGTATTTTTTACGCGGCGGCTTACGAGGGGTAATGCAGTCGGCAGGTAGTTCGCAAGTAATACAGTCCATATATTGAAAGGGCGATTAGGAATCCTCCAAAGAAGGCGGCTGCGTAGGCTAGCATATACCTTTAAGAGGGGTTCTTATATTTATTAATGTTTCTTCTTTTCTTATTGAGTTCTGCATACCTTCTCCAAAAGGGGTTCTTATATTTATTAATGTTTCTTCTTTTCTTCTTAATAAACAATCAAAGAATATTAATAAATATAAGAGTGTGTTTTGAGACTCTTTGCGCAAGCCCTGCTTTACTAATCCTTACGGGCTTTCCTTACCTCCATGTTTTGAGCATGCCAATCATCAAAGCGATCCAAGTACTCCTTAAAACCGCGGGGATGATGTTGCGGGCACAAACACTGCCAGATATGATCATCTCCTTTCCTTAAGCCGCCACACGCGTCACAGGGCGCACTCCAATACTCTGCGTTCTCCCAGCGCGTACCTTCGGCGCGGTCGAACTCCGTAAAGCGTTGGTCTATTTCTTTCTTACGAAGAGTTAACTTCCTTATGGTTTCCGCTGGGCAACATCTCGCAGCGATATCACCATGCTCCTCGCATACGACGTCCAAATCATAATTACCACGACATCTATGTTGATGCCATGCGTCGGTTAAGAGCTCCCCGCAGCGCGCACACACATCCTTTAAACACACCCTATTTTCTTGGTGGTATTGCAACATTTGGGGCGTGCTAAAGAGCCGATTGCAATCAGCACAGCGTCTTTCCTTAGACTTCAAACACACCCTTCCTTCCACGTGATATCGCAGCGCCTGTTTACTGCTAAACTGTCGGCTGCAAGTGCCACAGGTGGTGACGTTATCCACCTCTTTAAAACATACCTTCTTTTTTTGGTGATATTGCAAAGCCTGTTTGCTACTGAACTCCCTGTCGCAATCCTTACACTTCATTATATAATAAGAATTTATTAACCCTTATAAGGGATACTTAATAAAGTCCTGCACGCTTTCTTTTGCCCAACCGGCCATCGTCAAAAGCGCACCAAACCTTTCCGCGCGCTTCAGACCGCACATTTCATCGTACAATTCCTGCACGCGCTCTTTCAGCCGATCGATCTCCTCCCTTTGCATTTCTATGGTGTCTCTTTTATCTTTTGCGTCGGCGACAATTCTTTGCACTGCTTCCACTGGCTCCATCTATATATGAACCCAGATCACATGCCTTGTAACGCTCTGATAGTAGGACCCACCGGCTGCGGCAAAACGCAGTTCGTAGTGGAGCAGCTATTAGGACCCTTTAGATACCGTTTCGACTACATCGTGCTATTATGCCCCACCTACGTGAATAACCGCACCTGGACGGGCATAGGAGTGAAAGATGAC
Source organism: Actinia tenebrosa (assembly GCF_029948245.1). Lineage (NCBI taxonomy): Eukaryota > Metazoa > Cnidaria > Anthozoa > Actiniaria > Actiniidae > Actinia > Actinia tenebrosa. Next base: position 3,342,475 of record NW_028292580.1, read on the forward strand.
GACTTCTTTGTAGATATCTTAGACCCTAACGAGTTATCTGGGCATCTTAAGTTCTGGCACAAACAATTCCCTAAAGATACGCAGACGCTCCTCATACTGGATGACATCGCCTGCGGGGACGACGTAAAAAGACGCACCTCCGAATTAGTGAAGCTCGCTTTCAGCGGTAGACACGACAATATTAGCGTTTGGTTGCTCTCGCAGCAGCTTACCAGCGTCTCTAAGCCTTTTAGGGAAAACATAGGTTCACTTGTCGTATTTTATACGCCGAGCAAGTCTGACCTGGAAACCATCTTAAGCGACTACGGCGGGGAGATAAGTAAGGAACAGTTGCATGAATACATGCGGCATTTAAAAACGCACCAACATTCCAAGATGATCTTCTCCTTAAGGTTTCCTTATGACGTTAATGTATATGGACATTGAGCAGCTCTTAGATGAAGTCCCCACACAGTTAGATGAAAGTAACCTCAAGGAACAACTTAACATCCTGGTGTCTTCTGGGAAGTGCAAAGAAATGATAGGCAAGGAACTTACCCATGAGCAGGTTAATAAGTTGTCGGAAGAAGAAGTCAAGAAGTTCCATAAGAGGTACGAGGCCGCCCTTGCAAGTAAGACCACGGACGCCGTAGCAGACTCCGCTATCCGACTTGCCACCAAGCTCCTCGGACTTGCGCTGCCCATAGACGACGTGGAGCAACTGCGGAAGGACATAAGCGAGGACAACGTTATCGCCCAAGAACTTAAGATAACCTGTGGGTGGTTGTCTTTGAAGTGCGGTAAGTTAATGGCAGTCGCCTCTGCGGCTTTGCACGTGGCTCAGCACGTCGACTTGAAGGAACTTGCGGGCACCTTTGGTGCCTCTTGGAAGGACTTCAAGAAGGACAGAGAAGTCGAAAAGGTCTTCCAGGCGGCACTTGCTGAGGTACCTGATCAAGTCGCCTCAAGTACTTAGTCAAGTCGTTGTCAAGTCATTGCCAAGTCATTGTCAAGTCGTCATCAAGTTACTTGTCAAGTCCTTCAAGTCCCTTAAATATAAGATGAGTGGCACCGAAGAACAACCACCCATAGAAGATACCAAGATTACCAAGGCTAAATCTCCAGGCAGGGTCGCTGCCGGTAAGAAGCTCGCGGAGATGAATAGGAAGAACAAAGTCAAAAAAGAAGAAAAGGTGGAGGAAAAAGAAGAGGAATCCTTTATTAATCCTGGGTACGTCATCGGCGCGTTAGGAGTCGCTATAGCAGCAGGCAGCCTCTACTTACAATGGCGGGCTACGAAGCCAAAAGTAAAGTGGGAGGCCGCAACATATCACGCACCTGTGGAACCGGCTGTTAGAAAAAGTAAGATCCCTGAAATGGAGTAGATTTATCACCCGCGGCGACCTAGATTTTCCTTCTCGCTTTGTAATATAATGTCGACCGCGTTGTTAAAAACTGTTGAAGAAGCAGCTATTATTACTTCCATCGTTGCGGGTATTGGTTGGGTTGGTAAGAAAGTGCTCAAAGAAGACTTTACTGAAGACCCAAGCAAGAGCTTCGCTAATTTTGCTAAAATGACCGCTGCCGTAGGCGGGGCTATCATGGTAAAGGATTACCTACGGAAGGAAAAGTACCTACCTACGGTGTGATTTTCTAATATATAATGGCTAGCGTGGTCGTAGGTGGAGTTATTGCAGCTTTAGCATTCACTGGAGCTAATTATGGTGGTCAGTATTTGGATAGATTAGTCAGAGGCGACAAAAGCGGAGATTTGGCCGCCGAAAGGAAAAGGCATGATTTAGCGCTGGAGAAATATCAAAGGGACGTGGCAGCTTGGAATGAAAAAAGACAAGCTTACAGGGATTGGTTGGACAAGAACTACCAAGACAAAATGCAGGCGGATAAGAACTTTGAAAACACAGACTACGCCTTTAAACTTTATGCGCAAGCACACCCCGCGGCATTGACGGGGTTAAGAAAGCCTCAGTTCAAGAATTACTACCAGCCTTCTAAGAAACCAAAAGATAGTGAGTTGGTATTCGTGGGAGTTGCAGGGCTGGCGGGAGGCGTAGCTTTGGCGTATTTAGTCTAAGCTGCGCTTAGCCTCTAGTGGAGCCTTTGGCGCCTAGAATATAATGATCGTCTTTTTGGAAAGCGACAAGAATAACTTTACTACTTATCTGAATCCCCCCATCAAAGCCCATAAGGTTCGGCTGGTTAGTCGTTCTTTGTACAATTCTTGGTATAATTTAGTCAATGGTATGGTCACCGTGCATAAGGGGTCTAACAATTACCAAGGCGTAATGCTGCCCGATGGACATTACACGCCAATCACCCTTGCTAAGGAATTAGCAAAACACGGTTATACTCTCACCACGGGATTGCCGCACGAAATGACCTTCAAACATAATCTTCCTAACAATTTCTCGGTAACCCTAGGAAAAACTGATGCATTAGGATCTTTACTAGGTGTCTCAGGCAAGGAAATTACCAACACAGCCATACCTGTGAAATGGAAAGTCGCATCCTCTTACGAAGTCTATTGCGACTTGGTTCATAGTTACAACAATGGAGAAAAGTCTTCTCTTATGTCCAAGTTTCTGCCCAAAGGTAATCCATTTGACTCAGAAGAATACACTCCCATTTCTTTGAGCTATGACTTGTCCAATTTGGTAGAAAACATAAACATCACCATTAAAGTGGACGGAAAGACGGTGGATTTCAACGGACGCAAGATCAATCTCGTTTTGGAATTCATATAATGGGCCGCGTAGAGGACAAACTTAAAAGGATTTACTATGGACCCGAAGGCTATTGGAAAGGAGCGTCGGCCATCAAGAAACTCGCGACCGCGGCCAGGGTATCAGAAGAAACGGCTAAGAACTGGTTGAAAAGACAAACCCTCTGGCAGGTCTATCTTCCAGTGCCCAAGTACATTCCCAGACCCAGCTTCACCGTAAATACCCCCAATGAAGTTCATCAGGCAGATTTGCTTTTCTTACCGCACGATAAGGTGAGAAAAAAGACCTATAGGTACGCCTTGACCGTAGTTGATATCGCAAGCAGATATAAGGACGCCGAACCCATAACCAGCAAGGATTCTGGGGAAGTCGCAAAAGCCCTAGGTAGGATTTATAAGCGCGTCTTGAAATGGCCCAAGCTGCTGCAAGTGGATGCGGGGACAGAGTTCATGGGCGTGGTTACCAAAACCCTGAAAGACCACGACACCAAGATTAGGAGAGCCGAAGCAGAGTACCACAGGGGTCAGAGCATCGTCGAAAGATTCAATAAGACCTTGGCCGAGCGTCTCTTTGGATACCAGTATTGGAAAAAGCTGGAAGATCCCTCCAAACGCAACAGGGAATGGACTCAGCGGCTCCCCCAGGTCATCGCGGCTTTGAACAACGAGGCTGCCAGGGCTACGGAAATAAAACCCAAGGATGCCATAAAAAAGAAACACGTGGAACACAAGTCCTACGTCAGAAGTTCGAGGGCGGTCGGACTGAAGGAAAAAAAGCTCCCCCGCAACATAGTGGTCAGATACCTCTATCAGCCGGGGGAACTCGAAGGTGGCAGTAAGAGAGCAACGGATCCTAACTGGTCTTTGGAAACGTATGAGATTTCAAAGTCCGTCACCAAGGAAGGGCAACCTGTGTTGTATTACCTAAATGGCCCAAGTCGTGGATTCGTCATGGAAGAGCTGCTCATAGTTCCCAAAGACTCAGAGTAGCGCAGCACCGCGCGCCCGATTACACTCTAGGCATGTCAGTCTTACGTTGCCTCTGCAATGGCCGCGTTTGTTGTTGATACGATCCACGGAGAACTGCTGATCGTCATTTGGGTCAAACCTCCATAGTAGAGGTATGTTACACTTTGCGCAGCGGGCGCCTTTCTTATAGACGTCGTCCACGCATAGGTCGAATTTGACCCCCGCATAGCGGGGATCCGTACTCTTTTCTTCGTCGTGGCGCTTGTAGCGAAGGAGTTTCTTAGCAATGTTCTCTTTGGCTACGTCCTCTGGGGTCTTATCGTAACGCAATTGCGGACCCCAGGCTCTTTTCAGCTGTTTGGCATACTCCACGCGGCTCACAGCGGTGTAGATAAGGTTGCTCCAACACAGCCGCTGGTCTATGATCCATAAGGTTTCTTTTATGGTAAGCCCCTGCGCGCTGTGGACTGTCATGCAGTAACCTAAGCGCCAATCTGGGTGGGAGGTAATTTTTTCCACCTTTTCTATGGGTACCCAGGCTTTATCATGTGTTACAGCATTTTGTAGTTGGATGTCGGTACCAGGTACCCAGACATCTCTTTTTTGCATTCGGGTATCGTGGGGTTTGTAAGAAACAGGTACGGGATGTGTAGGGAAGCGCTCTCGGTGTATATTTAGCAAGTCTTTCTGTATGCGAGACTGTGATGCGCGTTTGCTGCTTAGCACCAAATCCTTTGGATGCCATGTGTGAAGGAAGTCCTCGTATTTCTTCGCTCGTACCCTCTTGCGTAGTATCTTGTTTTGTTCCGCGTCACTAAGGCCCCTTAATTCCGCTTTCAGGTTTCTTACTTGATCCTTACTGCGGTAGTCGGTGTTAATTTCTTCGGAGTGGTCTACCATTTCTTTTAACCATTTATGGGGCATCTCTCCGGTTATTGGAGGAGGCTGGCAAGGTTCTCCGGCGAATATCACTTGACACTTTCCACGGAGGAATTCTACAAATTCCTGCAGGATTTCTAAAGGAACGGTGCAAATCTCATCCCAAAGTATCACCGGGGGTATGTCGTGGATGGCTTCTGGTACCCACTTTTGACCATTCCAGCGGAAGAAGCTGTGGTACGTTTGAGCGTCGTAACCCATCTCCGTTAATTCTCTTTCCAGACGGTGCGTTGGCGTTAGCACCTTTACTTTTGGGAATAACTGCAGTACGCGCGTCGTCTTACCGCTGCCTCCCGTACCGTAAAGGTAAGAGAAGCGTTGGTAAGAGATTGGGTCGGCAACTGAAGGTAGAGGCTCCCCGGTTGGTTCCACGCTACCGTAAAGATGTTCTCCGTGATATTCTACACGGCCTCTCCATGCTTTTATCTCCTCGTCTTTGACGCGCCATTGGCCACTTTCTGCGAGTTCATCGGCAGTGTAGAATTCCTTCATCTTCTCTAATACTTCTGGCTTTATATACAAGGAATCCGTGGCTACGCGTGGGATGTCCTCTTTGTCAAACCGTAGCAGCATTGCTAAGAGATTGATGTGCGCATATGCTAGCATGCTGGCACGCAGATGGTAATACTGTGGTCGATGGTCTTGGTAATAACACAGCGCATTCCATTTCTGTTCTTTTTGACCTTCTATGAAGTAGTCCCATTTCTCTACGGATACCATTGTTCCTTGGTCATGTGCACGTTTTATGAGGAAGCTTAGCTCACCGGCGTCTGTTATTAAGCGTCGCTGCATGTGTTTTTCGCCTTCTTTTGCGCCCTGTGTGAATTTACCTATGACCACACGCGCTGTGGGGTTGTGCTCTGGAAGCCATTGTGTAAAGGCGCTATGGCAGAGTATGGCTTCATGCGCTGTGTATTTTAAAAGCTTGCGCTCTTCGAGGAACTTCAGTAGGGGTATGGGTATCCATTCTTTCTCCTGCAGGTGCTTCCCATACCACGCGTAAATTATGGGATGTAAGTCTTTTGCTAACTCCCAGGTGGTCAGTCTGATGAACCCCGTTGCTGGGGCGTCGTAGTAACCCGGTAGTGACACCCTAAAGAATTGGGAGTCTGGATGTCCGTAACGGTCATAATACTCCTTACAATCCCCAAGGCCTTTGAAACTGGCGGGGTAACAGTGTTTCATATCCAACGACACGTACTCGTCTTCGTTGTACTCCATATTCCAAAGACCGCCGTGACCGTGTTCTACGCAAGCTTTGGAGATATCTTTGAACTCTTTTGGGGTAGGTTTCCAGCCGTTCCTTTTCTTCGCGGCTAAGAAGTCCAAGCTGCGAGAGCTGAGCACTTCGTCTGAAAAGTCCTCACCAAGGGTTTCGCAGGCGCTTTTAATGCGTTGATGTTCCACTTCTGGTCGGTATAAAGTACCATCTTGCGTCATGAATTGACATCCTTCTGAATCCATTAACCAAATAGAATTCTCATGAACTAATTCTGTCAATGGGGAATTCTTATAGACCTTTGTCTCCTTCTTTCTTGGGAACCTCAACTCCCTCCACGCGTGCGCGTTGTGTTGGTAAATGACTATGGGAGCACCTTTGCCTTCGTATTTATGCGTTCCTGGGTAAATAAAGCCGTCAGTGATATCTTTCACATGGATTCGCCTTCCTAACGTGGTTTCCAACTTCTTGATGTTTTCGATGGTTCCTCCAGTTTTACGAGTAGAATGCTCCCATTTCCTGATGGCTTCTCTTCTTTTTGGCGTAAGCTTACCACCCCGAGAGGAATCCTCGAAAAACTCCCTAACCAGCTTCCCAACGCAGTTACCAGGATGTCGCATTGGTTTAAGCTTCTTAACGTCCGGCTTCTTAATTTCGTATGCACCGTAGATGACCACGGTAACCGGGTAAGCGACCTCGTAGAAGAGCATGTCTATTCCCTCAAGTGCTCCCGGTCGTGTGTGCTTATTCAAAACGAACAGGTTCTGCTTACCAGACGCTCTGATAGGATTACGACCCTTTTCTATTATCCACTCACCGTCTAAGTACTTTACGAATGTCAACTCCAAACGGTAGTCACCGGCCGGCATTCTGTTGATTATCTTTTCAGCCATTTTGTGATTCATAGTTTTGTCTGTCTTTCCCTCCATAAATGTAGCGAAGACAAAGTCAGCGTCTGAGTTATCCATCACCTGATTTCCAAGCCTGCGCACAGTTTTGTTTTGAATGTCGTTGATGGTGGCCATGTATATCTAAGGAATATTTTAACCTCCGTTTACGATACCAAAATACCCGTAAATCTGCTGTACCCGTCTTCGTAAATCCGCGAGTTAAACCCGTATATCTTTGGCATCGATCGCGAGTCCCCCTTACTGCTGCTAATGCTTTACATGTGGAGATCACATTCCCATGACAGAGATACATACTCATAAGGAATCGCACCAGCAAGTTACCAAGGTAAGTACTCTTAGGAGATAACTCTTAGATACTACTATTTTAACAGTGACACCTGATCAGTGTATAACAGCAACCTAAGAAAGTTATTCCAATAGACCTGGACACTACTTATTAGCTGTTTGGGATTATTTATTATTTATTTTATAGAGGGCCACAGGTTTGTCAGTTTTTAGTACTGTTACGTGTTTACCCTCTTTAAATAAAGTTGATTGATTGATTGATTGATTGATTTAATTTATGCAAAGCAAAAAAAGGAAAAAAACATTAATAACAAAACAATAGGCCCTTTACAGCATCAGAATTTGGCTGAATTTTGAGGACAAAACATAGGTTTGTGGTTATCTGGAGGTTGAGATTCTTTCATGTTGCCCTCCAAATTCAGCTGCATTCTGGCCTATTTCTATTTGATTAGTTAGTAGAGCAAAGGCTAATTTTTCAGCTGTACTTATTGTAAATATTTTCTTGTAGCCCATACAGGAAAAACAAACAACCATGGAGATGTTTGACTCAGACATAGTTGTAAGGTACTTTTTTCATTTTTAATAACAATTTTTTTCTGGGCACACTTTCCCCCTTTACCATCCCACAAACAGATCTTGTTCACACTCTCACCCTCTCTCTCAGTCCATGCTAGTGCTAGGTTCATTGACAATTAACAATACTTATTTGTGCAATTGATAACTACAGTGATTCTCCAAGTACAAGTGCAATGGCAGGGTCTTTATCAAGGTACCTATTGCATATGTATTATTTTGCTTATTATCAAACAGTTTGGGAGAAGGACCCCAACTGCAACTAAAACCTAGACCTTGTTAAAAAAACCTTAGACCTTTTGAAGTCAAGATTGGACCAGCATGGGTTTCAGTCAGCTTGAACGATAATAAAACTCATAAATCATACAAATTATGTATGTGCATCATATTCCTCTGTTGTAGTTACTAGTTGTAACCACAACATAGGAATATGACGATGGACATACATATACTTACTAGTACCTAAAATATTCTTCTTTATCCTATCATTATAGTAAACATTATATGTAAGTGTCAGCATGTGTAATTTTGACAATCCAGTTTCAACCATTAAAAATGCTATTAGGGCCTTGTCAGAAATTTGCAGGTGGAAAACAAAACCATATATTGAAACTAGAATGGCAATTCTCAAATTAAAAAAGGACAAAACGTCACTTGTGGATGTTTTTGTATATTAATGAATTCTGTGCAAAAACTTATTTACAAAGTACTGTGTTAAGCTTTAGGTGCATTTCAGTGACCCTCCCAATTAAGCAAAGGATTGATTTTTCTAACCAAGGAATTTTTCGTGACCATCCTTTTTGGTGGTCCATTAAATTTAGTGACCCTACCCTTTTTGGGTCTTAAAACTTGATGACTCTCCCCCTGTTTCCACCCCCTGCAAATTGCTGACAAGTCCCTTACTTTGATTTTTTTTTTTTAAACGGACTTGGATATCTGACATACACATGTAGATGATAATTATTTCAGTCAATTGTCATATGAGCCCAGTTGGGCAATCACTTTGCAGGCAAAATGCCATGAAAAATAGTATCACGTGGCTACACCTTGAAATTTTTAAAAAAAATTCTTAAAATACCTAAGCACATTGTATTTACATACATACATACATACATTTATTGAGGCTCCTTTTTACAAGGCTTTTCAGCAACAATATAGATAAATATAATATAACACTAATATAAATGATACTATTATAAGAAAATAAAATATAAGAATATAAATATAAGTATATACAATTATAATCAATATGTAAATTAAACTACTTTATTGAAACTAAATAATTAAAAAGTCGTTTTCTAAAAATTTTAGAGTCATTTATACATTTTAAGTCTTTCTGGAGACCGTTCCAAATTTTAGCTCCGCGGAACGCGAAAGAACGTTGGCCCGTAGCTAGTCTACATTTGGGCAGATTCAGATCCCCATTGAATCTGGTCGATCTAGCGTGGATTTGAGATCTATATATAAACTTCTGAGTGAGGTAATTAGGTGTTTGATTGTGAAGGCATTTATGTACCATTACACAATCATTGAAAGATAACTTATCTTCTATATTAAGCCACTTAAGAGACTTAATCCCTTTGGATATGTGATCATATTTCCTGAGGCCAAGGACTATCCTTGCCGCGTAATTTTGCACCAGTTGCAGTTTGGCTTTATTTGCCCTAGTGGTATTGCTCCATATTGTAGAGCAATAGAATAATTTAGTAAATATAAATGAGTTCATGAGTAATAATATTGTCTTTCTGTCTAATAAGTGTTTAATTCTATTGATTCTATTTAGTTTAAAAAACAGTTTGAAACAGTTTTTGTTGTATGTTCGTTGTAACTTAGGCAACTATCGATAATAACTCCCAAGTCTTTAGCGACAGGAACGGCTTCGATCTCTTTTCCTAACAGTGTTGCTTTGAGTGATGGTAAAGTTTTTGTGAGCTGCGGTACACCAATAGTTAGTATTTTTGTCTTATCTGGGTTGATGAGAAGCGAGTTCATGCAGCACCACTTTGCAATTTCTTTCAGATCTTCATTTAGAGCAGGGATAGCTTTGTCGATTTCTTTCGAGGGTAAGGCAAGAAAAAGCTTCGTATCGTCGACATAACTCATTACTTGACAATGCTTTGGGATAGATAGAAGCTCATTGACATATAGAGTAAACAGAACTGGTGAGAGAATTGTCCCTTGAGATAAGCCAAAGATAAGAGAGCGAGCGTCAGATAAAGTATTGTCTATCCTCACCACTTGTTTCCGATGGGACAAGTAGCTCTCAAACCATGCCATAGCAGTGTTAGAAGTTCCCATACTTTGAAGCTTTGACAGGAGAATGTCGTGTCGAATACTATCAAAGGCTTTTGACATGTCTAGTAGTGCAATGATTGACACCTTTTTATCATCCATGTTTTTTAAAATTTCATCTGTAAAGTAGAGGAGGGCAGTTTCAGTGGAATGGTGTTTTCTGTTGCCACTCTGAAGATGGGATATTATTTGGTTTTCTTCTAAGAACTCGGTGAGTTGTGAGTGTGCGGCTCTTTCACAGACTTTAGACATGATTGGTAGTAAAGATATTGGGCGCGTTTTGGATGGATCATCTGAGTCTTCAGATTTTGGACAAGGAATAACTTCGGCTAGTTTCCACGACTGTGGAAAAGTACTTGTATTGAACGAATTGTTGATTAAGGTGGTAATTACTGGAAGCATCGCTGGTAAGCTGTCTTTCAGGACTCTTGCGGATATTCTGTCTATTCCTGGAGCTTTATTTGAGGGCATAGCGGTGATGATATTCAAAACGTCTTCTTCTTTAACTGGTCTGAAGTCAAACTGTGAAGTAAGGTTGATACTGAAGTTTAAAGCAGGTATAGGCAGTGTATCGGGGACACCGAGATTATGTTCTTTTGAGAGAGCTTTCGCTTTGGCAGCTGTAGACTGGCCAACAGTGGTGTAGTACTCGTTGAACTTGTTAGCCTGGATGGCAGGGTCTTCAGTTGAAGCCAAAAGGGGTCTTTCTCTGGGAAGGCAGCGATTTATAACCTTCCAAATTGAGTTTGTATTTCCTTTACTCTTTTGAAGTTCGGAACGTACATGTTGTTTTTCGGCGATACGGATTTCCCGCTTGACTTCCTGTCTAAAGAAGCGGTATGCATTCCAGTGTAGTTTATCCTTTGTCTTGATTGCACTTTTGTGCCATTGATTGCGTGTTTTCATGAGCTGACGTATTTCAGGTGTAATGTAGGGGTTTGGTCTTGATTTTATTTTTGTCACCTTAATAGGTGCATGTTCATTGAGAACCCCAGAGAATAAGCAATTGAATGAATCAATTTGGTCATCAAAATCGTCGAAAATATTAACAACATGAAAAGGAACCTTAGCCAAGTCTTGGACGAATTTATGTGGATTGTAATTTTTGTAGCTTCTTGTCGTGATATATGAAGCCCGTGGTTTTGGTGCCTTCAATGTGAGAGTCAACAATATTAAGTTATGATCGCTAATTGTTGAGGTTTTGACTTCGCAAACATCAATAATGCTCTTGTTAGTTGTCAGGGCTACATCTATTAAAGTTTGTGATGTGTCAGTGATTCTTGTGGGTTCCTTTACAAGTTGAAGTAAATTGAAAGTATTTGAAGTAAATTGAAAGTATTTGTATGCTACATGTCTATTTTCCCATCTATTCAAGCTTGATGAACTGCCTTTGGACCAGAATGTAAGTCCAGAGCAAAGACTTGCCATTCAGCCTTACTTGTTTGAGGCTGGTTTAGACCCAGATGAACTAAACCAGAACAGGAAGTTCCTACTGGATGGTCTGATGACCTACAATGTCATAGACAAGAGACGCCTTGAGCTAGACGACATCATAAGAGGCAAGTCGAGTGTAGGGTAGTAACTTATAAATCATAAACACACAGTCTGGGGTACACAAAGATGTGAGTGTATCGTTCATATTATCAACTGAGAAGTCTTTTTATACTCCTGCGTGTTTCAAGACGTGTTCGTGTTGGTGGGGAAATAGTTATGCCTCTCTAATCAAACAATCACTTCTCTAAGTATCTAATTACAACTGCGTAAGCTAATATTGTAACATCTCCCCTTTTATAATGTTTGAAATACATGGCTGGGATGATATAGAAAGATTTAAAAAATAAATGACCAAACAAAATGGCTGACTAAACTACGAAATGATTATATGGATATTAAAGCTCAACTGTAACAAAAATCAATGTCCTATAAATGTTCGGTAGTCAAGTAAACCGATCAGGTTTCTTAACCACTCTCTGACTTCTTCGCAGTACAGGTGGATTGACCGCGGGTTCTGACGCAGGTAGAACTTGAGGTGTCCTTGCACTGTCTGCCTCTGGTGATGCTTGTGTGTCACTAGCTGGTTCTTTCGGTGCTTCGTCGACGGGCTTTAAAAGCTGTCTGTTTCGGCGAAGTAGCTCTCCGTTCGACTCAACTAGGTATGACCTGTCTGAGAGTTTCTCTTTACAGTTCCCGACTTCCCAGGGCTTGCCTCTCTGGTTTGGCGCTACTCTTACCTGTTGGCCTATTTCTAGGTCTGGTAGGACCTTTACATGTCTGTCGTAGTGACTTTTGGCTTTCTGGCGCTTAAGGTGGATTTTGGTTGTCACACCGTCCGCTACTTTGGGGTACAGAAGGTTAGTTGCTATGGGGACTAGTGTCTTTGTTCTCCTAGACATCAAGCGCTGTACTGGGCTGCTCTGCATTCCTTGAGTGGGGGTATTCCGATAATCTAGCAAGGCTAACCACGGATCTTTACGGTCTTGCATGGCTTTCTTGAGCAGGCTCTTGGCTACTTTCACTGCTGATTCCGCCTTTCCATTTGACTTTGGGTGGTATGGCGATGAGGTGACATGTTTGAACTCCCAGTCTCTTGCGAAGTCAGCAAACTCGTTGCTGACGTATTGAGGCCCGTTGTCGGATGCCAGCACATCGGGTATCCCATGTCGACTGAACTGTTCCTTCAGAAACTTGGTAATGGATGCTGAGGTTGTATCTTTCAGAGGACTTATTTCTATGTAGTCTGAGTAGTAATCTACCAAGACTATATAGTCTCTGTTCTGCAGCGTGAAAAGATCTGTGCCTAGTCTGCTCCAAGGTCTGTCGGGTATTTCGTGCGACTGCATTGGCATGCTGGGGTTACTTGGTTGATATTCTGAGCACATATGACAAGCCTTTACTGCATTTTCGATGTCGTGGTTCATTGCTGGCCAGTAAACGCGATCTCGTGCTTTCCTTGCACACGCCTCGATTCCTTGATGACTTGAGTGTAACCTCGCGATTACTTCAGATCTGAGGGCTCGAGGTATGATGATGCGTTGATTCTTGAATAAGATGCCGTTGTGGAGTGTCAGTTCCTCTCGGAAATGCCAGTAGTCTCTGATAGCTACTGGTACTTTGTCACGTACGTCAGGCCATCCAATTAGTATAGTATTCTTAAGTGACTGCATTGTAGGGTCTTGCTCTGTGGCTTTTTGTAGTTGCGCTAACCTTTCACTTGTGACCTTTACATTGTCGAGGGGGTTGATTCCTTCTAGTTCTAGCGCAAACACTTGGAACTCGTCTCCAGGTTCTCCTTGGTCTGCGAGGAAGGCTCGTGAGAGGTGATCTGCCACGTACATTTGTTGTCCTGGCTTGTAAGTTACGTTCAGGTTGTATCGCTGTAGGCGTAATATCATCCTCTGTAACCTGCTGGGTGCTGCTAACAAGGATTTCTTGAAGATCGCTTGCAAAGGTTTGTGGTCTGATTCTACTGTTATCAGCTCTCTCCGTGTGATGTACTGGCTGAACTTTGCACAAGCGAAGACGATTGCAAGACATTCTTTTTCGATTTGTGCGTAGCGTTGCTCAACTGGTGTGAGAGTTCGGGATGCAAACGCTACTGGTTGGCCGTTTTGAAGCAAGGTTGGCGATGCATGTGAATTTTTGACAAAGGTATTCAACGAGCTTCATTTTCAAGCATAAGGGAAGGCATTTATCAGGATGATTGAGATCGACAAGAACTGTAAACAAAACGGGACTCGAGAGTTTGTTTTTTGAGTCGAGTCTTCGCTGACACAAGTCCTCGACAATGAGAAAATCCTTATCTCAAATAAATCTTAATAAATCTTTGCTTTTAAACTGTCTATGGACATTTCTGCAGGCTCTGCTGGAGAACCACGTCTGTCATTGTGTCAGTTTTTATGATGCTTGAGGAAGAGAGAGGTTGAGTGATTTATTTGTTTGCAGTGGAGAGACTTGAACGAACAAACCGGTTCTTTCGTAGTGCAATGCAAAGCCAAACGAAACAGGCTACCAAATCAAAAATAATAACTAAAATATTCGGTAGACTTGTGAATAAAATAAATCAAAGCATATACTATAATAAAATATTACCTTTTTTGTAGAAAATCGCCTATTTTTTTCTATTTTTTCGACATGACTGAGCATGAGTTTCCGATCGCACGTGTTCTCTCGACCGTCTAGACTGACATGGTCTAGTCAACCTGCAAGTAAAGCCTCGCTTCCGTGTCTCCATTTTTCCTATTTCAGGGGAGCGGGATATACCCATGAGCTAGTTCGCTTTCGGCTCATCATTGCCGGATTATCTCGCTTTATAGGCAATTATTACATTTATTTTAAAGCTTAAAGTGGACGCGTGACATTCAGTGTGAAAATTATTATTTTCTCGAGAAGTGCCAGACGAATGTTTTCAAAGGGGTGGCCAATTTATTGGGGGGGCTTAGCCCCCCCCCCCCCCCCCCCCCAAGCCCCCCGGCTCCGTGGTGCCTGACCAAGTATCTGAAGATGCGTTAAAATTCCCCAAAGGCAAAGACTTCCATGAGTACGACACACGTAACAAAGATCTATTGAGAACAGTTAAATCCAACACAAACTGGGGCCTACAAACATCTCAGAATTCCTGCGTTCAAAGTTGGAACTCTTTACCTAATGACATTAAATTACTTTCATCTTTAAGAAAATTTAAAAGAGCACTAAAACGTTCTTTTTTAATTAGAAGCTAATTTTTAGGTTAAAATTATATGTATACATATATTATATATTATATACTTACATATACTTTTATTTTTACTTTTTATTTATTTATCCATTATTAACTTATTTATTTATTTATATATATTTTCTTTGTTGTCTTTACATATCGTTTTTTTTTTTTTTGGATTTTACTTGTGTATTTCTTAATGCAGTTCCCTATTGTAAATGACTAATGTGACATAGGGTTTACTGTCGAAAGTACATGTAATAAATATTATTATTATTATTATTAATGTTATTATATTAATGCAAGGAAAACCTCATACTCTTATGTAATATTGTATACTTATACCCTTTTCTCATTATCAAATCAATACGTTTTCAATACGCTTGTAATGTGCTTCACTTTAAAAGATTTCAACAAACGATTACTTCTTTTATTACGGGGGTAAAATTCATGTTGAAGAGGCATATGGTATTCAGGAATGCCTAATAACATTGCACACTCTAACTCATGTACCAGAGGACATTGCACGACTTTCATCACCCGACGACAATTACTGGTGCTACCAGTATGAAAGAGTAGTAGGCCGTTATGTTAAGCAAACCAGCAACAAAAAAGGGGTCGAGATGAAAAGAGTCACTCGTGAGCATCAAAAAGTGGAAAATATGATAACTTGAAGGTACAACCAAATGCGTACATCTTACATTACATTGCATAATAACATTGTGGTTTGGAAATACAGTTCTTTGTAATATGCTATTAGGCTTCTGTTTTTTAGTACATGACTAGATATACCACAACAAAGCCAAGCCAAACTTTTTATTTTGTTTTAGATGGTTGCCACTTCTCTCCAAGCTGCAAAGAGTCTTGCCGCATTGTGTGATTGTAGAGATGCTACGAGAGCTCACAACGGAATTCTCATTGACACTGGAAGCATCCATGTTTTGAAACCAGAGGAGAAGCAAGGCATTACAAAATGTTTAATAAATAACAATTATGGAAATGACACAACTCCACAATTTGCAACATCATATAGAAGTACCCTCAAGCCACTACAAAATGCTATCATCGGTGCCAGCCTCTATCAGACTGGAGACACAGTGCTCGTATCACGGGATGATGGCCATGGTCATGTAGTTTTCAAAATCCTGAATTTTTATCTACTATCATTTGACAACCAATATGTCCCTGTTGCCATTGGGGATCTATACAAAGCATGCAGAGGTGAAGAAAATAACATATTGAGACATCCATTTAGTGATAGTGTCATAGTTGAACCATTTCATTTCATTAGATTTCGGACCAACTTCAGTTTCCATGTTAGAGATCTAACAAGAAAGCTGATGCTCTACCCTTATTACCCTGGTTATGCTTTAATTGATCCAGGCAGAACCTTAACTCTTCCTCCTGTTGTGGTACCAGTTTTCATTCAGGCTGGAGACATGGCTTTGGTAAAGGGCGATAATGATGAAATTTGAAAAGCTGAAATCAGGTCTGTTAATGATGTAGCAAAATCTGTGAATGAGTACTTTTTCATTAAACACCGTAACTGGAACACCAATGGTCTATGGCACAGAGAGTCATTAAGAAGAACTATGGACATAATTAACTACAAGAGCATTTAGGGCTTAGTTGAAGGACAGTGGCAAGGATCTTACTGGAAAGATGTTACAATTTAAAGTGTCTTGATTTTTGTCCAAAGGTTCTTGGCTGAAGCCTCCTTAGAACAGGAGAAAGTATATGATTAAATGGAAAGTGTTCACCAGGGCCAATTCTTTTGACTAATGAATTGACTGCTAGTTAAAATAATGAAACCATGGATGTATTAATAATTTCCTAGTTTGGTTTGTCTAAAGTCCAAGTAAGGTATATGTGGAAAATGAAATATCGGAGGTCGTTTTTTGAACGTAGTAACCTTTGATAAAGTCGATATTTGATTGAATGGATTGACGGACATATTTCGACTTTCATCTATTGACAAGCAATGTTACAAATAATTAGTTCTAGTTGAAACAAGACAGGAACAAAAATGAAACTGAAAAATTCACAATATTTGATGTAATTTATACTCCGGATTTTGGAAGCGGCGTCTGGAATCATTGCTACCAACTTGACCGATATTTTTTGAGAAAAAAATTAGTTAATTCGGAAACTGTGACCGACTTAGTGAGACAGAAATCGAGTATTCGTGGAAAAAATTGATTAAAAAAACTACGATCTCAGGATACTCGTGTGATTTATTAGAAATCGTTTTAATCATATACTTCTAATACGGTTTAATGATTTACTCTGTGTTTGTGTCTAGTTTATCACTCATATTTATTGCCAACGTTTAAAAAATTGGAATGTTAAAAGGTATTCATTGACTCCCACTTAGGTAAATAAAATGCAAACAGCTACTTACTTAATATTGAGTAATATTGAGCAACAAGCTAATTAATATGAGTCTATTTGTCTTCTTCGCTTTAGGTTGCCGATTTTGGCGGTTCTCGGCAGCGCCTTGATGTTACGACGATGTCAACTGTTGACAGCAAGGATGGCACACAAGGAACACTACAGTACCTTCCCCCAGAATCTCTGAATGGTTGCAAATCTATCTACAAAGTGCCCTACATGGTATATCGGGCTAATGAAAGAATGTTGGAGGCAGGAAAAAGATGAACGGCCAGGCTTTCCTTATATAATAGAAATAATGGTCCAGGAAGAATCTGAAAACGTCATCAACATGTGCCTGAACCTTCATCAAGGCAGCGTCGTTGAAAAAATAGGGGATTCCGCTGCAGAGAGTTTATCCAAAGGAGTAAAAGTAAACTATGATATAATCGAGAAAATCATGGAAAAGGACGGTACAAACGGCTGCTCATTTTTTACCATGCTAATACTAGGTAACATGCTTTCGGCTGCCAACGGATTAACCGACGATTTTGTTCAAGAAGGAGGATTAGCTAGAAAGGTAGAAAGCTTTATTACAGAAAATCCTCGGCTGTCAAATAGTATTTATGACAAAAACATTCAATACTCATCTGATACTGCGCTTGATATATTGTGTGAAGCAAAGATTATCCCGACAAAGTACGAGAAATTCGAACATTTCATTGAGCCAGAGACTGATACCGATACTCTTTTGAAAGACATTGAAAAACTGCTTGATACCAATGATGATTGTAAAGTTAATTGCGCTGCTTACTTAACTCCTCCTCATACCATAGGAATTGCGGGTGTGAAGACCGTAAAGGGAGTAGTGTCGGTCTTGTAATTGACACATGGCATTGGTCGTGAACTGGGGGGTAATAACAAGGAAATTTTAAAGTACTTCCAAATTAAAAATGGAGGCATCAATGCAGTAGCAAAGCAAATCGTTGCTTTGGTCGTGTGAAGAACGAAGTGGCAAGGTGCTGGACCAAGTTTACAGAGTCTGTTATAGATCAAGAAAACTAAGCCAGTCCCAGCCCTTGAAAATAATAATGGCTCGACGGAGGACTGGAATAATTGTCATGAGGATTGGGATGATATCGATTTGGAGGAAATGGACTGGGACATCATCGATGGTATGGGTCCTTTTCCTACTAACTCAAGAGACGCTTCTGTAGATGATGCAAGCTGCCTTTCTCCACTCCTTTCTTCCATACCTTCTGAAGACGGAAGAATCCTAATGAGTGGCTATGCTACCAAATTTGATGTCACATTAAAGGAATTTCAAATGCAAGCGATAGACGCCTTCTTGGAAAAAAAAGACAGTATGGTAATCCAGTCCACATCAAGTGGCAAAATTCTATGTTTCCAGGTCCCCGCTGTAATGTTAAAGAATGGTAAATTCGTTCTTGTAGTCTGTCCGACCGTGTCCCTTATGATCAGCAGTAAGGGGGACACGCGGAGGGGGTACCGGGAGCACCGGGTATTGCCCGGGCCAAGTACTATCCGTGGGCCGTGGGAACAACCCGTGTCCCATTATGTGTTACGCGGTGATTTCCTTACTGCTGCTGTGTTAACATATTTGTTTTATATACGATGCATGAATGTAAAGAGTTTGCTTATGATTTCTGCGTAAAGTGTTTGAAACCTAAGTTTGTTACCCCGCCACCAAGGAAGTTAGTTTGTTGTGGTAAGAAAATGCAAATAGAAGATGACACGTCAGCACAGTGTTACGAGTGTGGTAAGAATATTCGTAATGCCGTACCAAATGCTACCAAAGAGCAGTATTACGCCAATGGAGGTCGTAAGAAAACGCCTTATAAGAGAATAAAATACTTTAGGGACTGGAAGAGTCATATCCAAGGTCTTCGACCGGTATATTTAGACAACGAAGTAAAGTAGAAAATCATAGACCACTTAGAAGAGCCAACCCCACAAAGTCTACGGAAAACGCTGAAAAAATTAAAACTAGGGAAATATTACAAAGCTGTTCCCTATCTTTTGTCTGAAATTACCGGCGACCCTATTCCCGAGGTTTCTGATATGACAAAAGCCGAGTGGATGTTTTGTCGGCTGGATAAGGATATTCCTTATTACCCTGACGTAATTTACGAAATATTCCATGAGATAGACCCCAACCACCCCCTGTTAGGGTGGGTTCCAAGAAGATAGTGCAATTAGCATAAATCTTATGCCATAAGACGTTGATTACGCGTAATTTCCAGACTGACGTTCGATATGTAAACGAAACCCTGTTTCGCTTTTTTCAAAGCAAATATTTACTGAGCGAGCTTTCTTTGAAGCTCTTCTTTTGCCTCCTGGAAGATCTTTTTGCGAGATTCCTCGGAAAGATCTTTTACGACTGTTTTTTTGTTTCTTATGTCCGACTTTAATTTCTCGTACTTTTCCTCTTCGGCTAAGATAAGCGAGAATTCTACGTCGTCTATCTTTCTGTCACGCAAAGCCTTTGAGACAAGATCGGTAATAGTATTTACTTTAGCCCTAGACAGAGCTATTGTCGTGTCGTGTTTTGATATTTTGCTAGACAACTGTTTCATAATGCCCGTAGCAACGGCCGAAATAATACCACAGGCTGCCCCAACGCCGGCCAAAGGAACTCCAACAATTACTCCCGGTCCAGTAAGCGAAGTAGCAACGCCGGAGCCCGTTAACACTACGGATATGGATCCTGAAGTTATCGCAATCTTATGTAGCGTACTCCGGGCTCTAACGTATTTCTTCCTAACTTTTTCGTAGTGTTTTGCCTGCCCTTCCAAGTAAGCCAGGATTAAATTTGCTTTATTCAGACGAAAGTTTTCAGCGTTTAGTTCGTTAGGAATATCTGGGTACATTTTAGGTGCTGATGGTATAACATCCATTATATATACTAATGTACGACGCTTTTGGGAATGATATTGAGGAGCAGCCACATCACGACAACCGGGATTATGCCAACTGGAGGGCCTTTAGGAAGATGTTTCCGCATGCAGACCCTAGTAAGTTTGAGGGAAGACCTGACGGGATTTACTTCAACGGCGAAAGAATGTACAGCAATGCGGACTTGGAGCCAAAGGCGACCGCCAAGCCCGTGCATAAAGAAAGGCAACCTAATTTTCCAAAGAATCTATTAGTAACCAACCAGGATTACCCATTTTACGATGCTAAAGGTGGCGTAAACGACTTTGATAAAATAGTAACACATTTGAAGATTCCAGTGGGTAAGCAAACCTTTGACGTAGTAATAAGGGATATCTTTAAGGATTTTAACCTTACGCACACTTCAGGAAAAGAAGCCCACGAATGGTTAAAGGGGCCTAACTTTAAGTACTGGCCGCAGCAGTTAAACTTTGCCGTCTGGGCGGCTACAAAGGGCTGCGGGGTTGCCGCGGATATGTTCGACATTGCCTTTCTAAGGTTCCACGTTGCCTTTACTATGCGGCGCATATTGAAGGAGCTTAGCGTACCATTACCGGGGAAAAAGCTTTTTAATAGAATGAATAACCACTACGATTCCGCTGCCCTAGAAAGACTAATGAATGAGTTTAAGCCGCAGCAGAGAGACTTTCGTTATCGGGAGGGCGCCACGCATGGCTTGGGCATTATCTATGCTTGGCATGTTGACGGCGTGCGTCCGGCAGACATGTATCATCAAAAATACCCCGGGGTCCTAAAGTTTTACGACTTGGGTGGTCGCAAGAATGACGTTACGCTGATCGATAGGATTGAGACGATTTACCCCAGTCCTTGGGATCCGTTTGTATTATTAAAAGGAAAAGGCCTAAGAAACCTAGCTCGAATTAACCGCAGCATTGAAGCATTCGTCTACTGCACCTTGGGAGCGCAGGTAAATACCCGCAGCCCCATTGTTGGTTCCCAAGGTGCTTCGCGGGAAACGCAACAAGAATTCCTAACCTTGTTTGAGTCCGCAATAATAGAAAATGACATATCCAAGTCGGTGCAGAGATATCAATTAGCGGTGCAGCAATCTAAAGTGCGGCTAGATTATGCCTTGAGTCCTGGTTGTTGGTTAATGCCAAGTAATTTGGTTATCAACGCTAATTCCGTCGTGGGTTACAACAACAAGCTGCAGCGAGCAACCAAAGACATGAAGTTTGGAACGAATGACGTGAACTTTGACATGACCAAGGGCATTCCTCACTTCGAAGAGAAACCAAAGAAGTCACACGAAACGAAGCTACCCGTAGTTAAAAAACCATCAAAGCATATTCCCGCGTTACCAACCATACCCGAGGAATATGACCATAACTTACTAAAGGCCGGCTTAGCAGCTGCAAGCATTGGTCTGAGCTATTATATATGGCGATGAACAACCCCTACGTAGCTGGAGTAGATTGTGTCTATACGACTTACACAGGCGAGAAAAAATACAACCAGGCATCTTGGGTTGATGTCACGGGGATGTCCGTGGATTTGAACTACTCAGGAAAGAAGCTAATAATATGCAGCATTTGCATTGGCACGGACAGCCACGCCAACGTTGGCTTTAGGTTCCTGGATGACAGCGGCATACTGCAGCCTATGCGTGTGAAGACAAACAACAGGGAGCCTACGCATTTTTCAGCAGAACCGCCCCCCGGCAGCGATGAAAATCTATCAGTTTGGACTTTTCATATGGTCGCCGATTGCCATGGGAAGGTAAAGCTACAAATGAGAGTAGACGATACTGGAAGCGTCGCGGTGAATAGCATGGAGGATCAAAGAGATGCTATCTATAACCACGCGACCATTAGCACTCTTACGGTGGTGAGCCTTTAGAAGCAAATTTATTTGCTGAAATATATGAATCCGCATGCGAAGGAAGATTGGTTTTTTCATTACCTAGAGGAAAAAACCTATGTCGATAATGTTTGGCAAGACGCTGGATTGTGGGTGGAGGTTGGGGGTTTAGGATTGGTTATATGCACTATTTGCATTTCAACGCGGTACTCCTGTAACGCCGGGTTTAGAATCGTTGATGAGAACAACCAGCCATTGCAGCCTTACAGGAAGAACAATACTAGGATTCCAACCCATTTTTCCTCGGAACCCTATAAGTATAGTAGGGAAAACCTAACGGTAATGACTTTTCACATGATAGCCAATTGCCGATATGCGAAGCTTCAACTTCGACCCAGCGACGGGGGCGGCAGCCGCATTCGACTAAATGCCACTACGCCACTGGCCAATCCCCCACCAGACGCTATTTGGAATCATAAGTCCATTTCTACTATGAGCGTCCTACCCTTGTTACCGAATTATCAACCCGGGGCCAACACCGTCTTTGCTTATCCCAAGTCAAGGACGCCCAGGAGGTTGAACGAGCCTAATAAGCCTCGAGTAATATATAAAGACAAGGAATCATCTGATCTTCTTTAAGAGAACCACCCCGATAGCTACGACTAATATCCAAATGTTATTCCCCACGAACTTTAACAGTTCTCCGCCGGCCCTAAGTGCCAGGCCAATCACGCTACCAAGCAGGCCAGGAAGAGCGGCTGCCATCTTTTTCCCTAAGTTCGTCAAGCCCTTACCTAACCCCTTTACGCCTGCGCCCGTAGCCTTAAGCGCGGACAAGATTACTCCTACTACGGTGCTAATAGCAACCGCAAATGCCAGCGCAAGACCATGCTTCACCAAAGCCTTTTTTACCTTTTCCTTGGTGGTAAGGCCCAATTTTCGTTCTAAGGATTGGACTTCGGCTTCTAATTCAGCTTTGCGCTCTAGTAAATCCTCTAGGGCGGTCTGGGCGGCTTTCCTTTCTTCTTCGGGCTTGGTTAGGTCGTTGATTATTTCTTGCTTCTCGGCTATGTTTTTTTCCAGGTCTCCAATGGCCTGGCGCATTTGTCTGATTTGCTCTTCCTTGGTGTTGATCTCGGCAACCAACTGCCGGCGTTCCTCCAAAGAGCCGGCTATGGTGGTACGTAGGTTCTTAGCTTCTTCCTTGCTCATATTCAGGTCTTGCAGGGCAAGTTTGAGGGCGTTTTGAGCTTGGTCTCTATCGCGTAGGGCTTTGTCTCTTTGTTCTCTCATCTGTACTATTAGCTGATTTTTGTCGCCAAGTTCTCTCTTTTGAGCATGGGCGAGCAGTTGGTTTTGTCTTTTGTAATCTGCTTCCCTTTTTTCCAACGTTTCTTGTAGCCCCTTGGCGCGTTTTTCTAACGCGACCCTTTCGTTCAGGGTTTCTAATCTTTCTAATGCACTCCGGGTAGCCACTTGAAAGCCCCTTAATCTTGCTACGTTAACCTTAACTGAGCCACTATCATCGAAGAGGATTTGTGGTTTGGTCCAACGGTTAGCGTCGGGATATCTCATGTCTTGAACGCTTATGAGAACTTTGTTTCCGCGTTCTGTGAGCTTCATGTCGTCGGCCTCGAAATTGGGATAGCGTATCCGTAGCTCTTGCGTTGCCCACTCCACGGTTTCCCCCTGCTCGTCTATGTTTTGAAGTTCTAAGTACTCAGGGACGGGGCTGCCGCGGTTCTTTGATTGCCACATGCGATTCAAGGCTGCCTTGAAGCTTTTCCACCTACTACCGTACTTGTTTTCCAAGGCCATGTTGTAGATTAAGGGGTCGGTCTCCGCGCCTTTAGTCCATGCATCGAATTCTTCATCGTTAATGTCCACCTGGCCTTCTTCGGTAAGGGGGTCAAAATCCGTTCCTTCTACTTCCATTATATATGATAAGCTCAAAGTTAAACCCCAACGTATTACCTAAGCAGGTTGGCGGACTAAAGGCAGAACGAACCTTTCACCGGGTCACATTCACGCCCAGCAGCGCAAAGCCAGGAGAGACCTTGTACGTGGGCGTACCCCGTCTAACGGATAACCTAGTATTGGTTCCTGGCACCTTGGCTTTAAGGTTTGACCTAGCAATACAGCCAAGCACAAAAATAGAAACTTACGCAGTAAATGACCTAGGCCGTAACATAGTCTCTAAGATGAGGGTCATGTTCGCCGGGGAGACCCTGCTGGATCTGAACAGGTACGATCTGTATACCACGTACAAAGATTTGTGGTTGACGGCCTTCGACCGCGCGCAAAGGATAGAACAAGGAATTGGTAGTGTTATTCTTCGTAAGGTCCGCAGCGATACTAAGACGCAGCCCACGGATTCTGGGGACGCAACGGCAGTAGCAGACGCAAAGCGAATAAAGACGGCTTATGGTATTAAGTATGTCATACCACTGGACTTCGAGGTGATTACAAACCATGGTGCGTACTACCCCAGGCAGTTAAGTGAACTACAGTTTGAAGTAACCTTAGCAGACACTACTAATATCCTAGAAATGGACGCATCTGGGACAGCACTTACCGGAAGTATTCATCCCTATTCTGTTACCAACTTAGAGTTGCAGTACGAAACGATATACAGCGAAGAGCTGGCACGTAGCGCTGGCATGGAATACAGCTCGGGTAAGGCATTCCTTTACGACCACGTGGTAATGTACAAGCCAATCAACTTCCTGGATAAGACGGACGAGATAATCAACCAAAGTATTAACCTCCCCCGAAAAAGTCTCACGGGGCTAATGCTGGTGTTCGCCAAGCCCTACGAGGCTGGTAAGCGCAACTCCGAGGCCTTTCAAAACCCCAACATCACTAACGTAAACGTAAGCATTAACGGAGTTCCTAACAAGGTCTACTCCCAGGGAATGAAGCCTGCAGACATATACAGGGAAGCCGCACGTAAGTTTGGCGACCAAATTAGCCCTGAGGAATTCTTTAATGATAAGTACGCGTTATGGATTGACATGCGCACCATCAACGATGAATCTATGCACGGTCAGGGTCTGCGGCTGCTCAACACTCAAGACGGCATTACTTTGGAGATCAAACGCACAAAGAATGCCTCCGCGAGCGACGGCGATAAGATAAACTGCTACGTCTTCGTCGTGTCTGACGCGCAACTGAGCGTAGAAATGAACCAATTGAAAAGCGTTGCATATTGATTCGTTCGCTGCGCTCACTCATCCTAGTGAAAATCGGTACGATCTCAGTAAGCGTAGCTTACCTCTAGTATCAGTATCAGTGTCATTCCGCTATTTCCAACTATAAGTTGATCAGCAGGGACTATATAGTCTACACAGAGCCAAAGTTCTGATGTAGTAGTCCTTTTAGAACTTTTCTGTCTTGTGTAGATTTCTTAGCTTGGTGTTTATCAACATTAAGAAGTTGACTAATTTTGATCCATGGATCTCTAACATATTTAGCAGATGGAATTGCAAACAGCAACTGTTTCGTTAAATTTGAATTTGGTCTTCTACAAACATGTGCAATGTACTTCAAGTAGCGTATGTATATAAAATCACGAAGTGCCAGGGTTCCCACTATTCTCTCCAGGTCTAAGTTCCTATATTTAAAGGCAAACGTTTCTTCTCCGTCACTATTCATTTTCCTTTCCCAGCCATTCCGTACCATTCTTCTTAGTAGACCAAACCAACAGGATTCAAGCTTTTTCAGTTCATCTTCATTTGGTAGTTCAGCCTCAGTACAGTAAGTAAGTCTGGATCTGATACAGGATTCCAAGAGTTTTCTGCGTGTATTCATAGATACTTTATGATCTGTAAGGACGTTCTTGAGCTCGTGGAATTTTCCTGTTGCACTTAATATTCTGTTATCGACAAAACTTTCCTTCTGATCACTATAAAACATATGACCAAGATACTTGAACTCTTTTACATTTTCAATATCATGTCCTGATATATTTAATAAGCTCTTCTTTTCCATAAGCTGCGCATCATGAAATACCTGTGTTTTGGTTTTCTTAAAACTTAACTCAAGCCCATATCTTAAGCATGTTCCATGGATAATTTCCAGTATCTCCTGTAGATCAGTAAGATCCTTTGACAGCACAACAACATCATCAGCATATAAAAGCCATTTAATTATCTCCACACCATTCATTCGTCCAGTACTCCGTTGATGACATGCATTAGCGATTGTATATGTACATGGTATTCCCCATCCATTTGGAAAGCGTTGGTCAATTTCACGGGCAGCGACCTTGAGTACCCAGTCAAAGAACCAATTGAATACTGGAGGACTTTCCACACCACCTTGTCTGGTCCCTGCTTCAATAGGAAAATCAGTTTTATCTCCACATATTTTCCCGATTGTTCCATCATATAATAACCATAGAATATCAATTAACTTCTCACATCCAGTTCTAACTTTCAGAACTTCATACATAATATGTCTGGGTACCTTGTCAAATGCAGCTGTTAAATCAATATACAGTGCAATTATACCACCTTCAGTGTTCTTTATTATCTGTCGTAGTAGAAAAACTCCATCAGTCGTTGATCTATCCCTTCTGAAGCCAAACTGAGCCTTTGAAATATTTTCCTCATAGCATTCTTTCAGTCGTGTGATAATTATCTTTGACAAAATCTTAGAGATGTTAGAGCCCACTGACAGTGCACGGTAATTACTTGCTTGATGTTTACCTCCTTTCTTATGGAGACAGGTGATGGAAAGCTTTAGCCAATCAGCAGGAATCGTCATTGTTAACCAGATACTATTTAATAACATCCAGAGAGCTGTAATTAGATGATTTGAGTGGATTCCATGATTTGATAGAGGCAAACTTGTTTGCCGACATTAAAATATTTACATGATATACGATGTTACGCGTATTCGAACACGACGATACCAAGCTGCAATGCATAGTGAAAGGCGACAAACTGTACTTTAAGGCGAAGGAAGTGGCGTTGCCGTTGGGCTATGAGAACACCAAAAAGGCCATTAGAGACCACGTTTCTGAGAAATACCAGAAAAAATGGGTCGACATGCAAGGGGTCCCAAGTCGTTCCCCTTCTACTATCCATCCACATTCCGTGTTCATTTCTGAGGCCGGCTTGTATCAACTGATATTTAGTTCCAAATTACCCCGCGCGGTAGAATTTCAGGAGTGGGTGCTAGAAGAAGTCTTACCCACGTTGCGTAAAACGGGCAAATACGAACTAGACCGTAGATTCAATGGCGCAAATAAGTTGGTCTTTAAGATAGAAGACGAATTCGATCTACATAAGAAAGTCGTCAATTACATCCGCAGGTTTTACCCCCAAATGCTCGTGACCCCTGGCCTAGGCGAACTGCAGGACTCGGATGGCAGGCGTGTAAAGTGTTGGCAGAAAGGGTACCAAAGAGGTCAACCCGATCTGTTAATACTGAATGCACACATGCGCTACCGAGGTCTCTGCTTGGAGCTAAAGACACCAAAAGGCAACGGGGTATTATCCGCAGATCAACATTCGCTCTTACAACGATATGAGGAGAACGGCTATAAGGTGTTAATCAGCAACGACTACGACGTCGTCTGCCGCACCATTGCGGATTACGCACAAGGGCTGCGCATTCCATGCAGATGGTGCTGCAAGCGCTTCAAGTCTACGGAGACTTTAGATACGCACTTAAGGATATTTCATAGGATATATGATCGTGCAAACGCATTGGAGGGAACTTACGGAAGGCAAAGCATATGAAATAAAAAATTACGTCGTCTTTGAGGATATCAACCGCTTGCGGCTGGTATTGAAAGACGAAGCAGGTAAGGAATATTCCTTATGGGCGCCTGACAGAGTTAGGTACGTAATCCAAGGCGAAGAATTTACCCACCTACGTTCGTATGGTAAGCAACAGGGTAGGTGGGTCTTCGATATAGAAAGGAGGGTTACCCAATCTCCTCTCTGTGGTTGAACTTCGTACCTCAGTTATCTAGGATAATTTAGCGCGTCGGCAACGGTTCGTAGGGCTTTCGGATCGGCGCGGCACCAATGGTCCGTAAATACGTCGCCTAAGTAGGTGCGGCGGCAGTCGTACCTTTCTTCAGAGAGGAGGGTGACTTTTTTTTGGGTTGGTCGGCGCGTTCTTTAGGGGGTGGATCATCGCGTTCCTTTATGATCTCTGGGGCGATGATACAATCCCCTGATATCTCACAAGTAATGCAGTCCATATATCCAAGGGCGCTTGGAAAGGGGGTCTGATAATTATTAAGTTTTTATTAAATGGGCCGGAAACCCTCAAAGAAGGGGATCGATAATTATTAACTTTTTATTAAATGGGTCGGAAACCCTGTTAAGGAAGGGCAGATAATTATTAAGTTTTTATTAAATCGCCCCCCAAAACCCTTTTAGGAAGGCCTTATTAATTATTTATTAATTATTATTTATTAACGGGTTATTATTAGGCCATTCTTATTACGATATTCATCTTTTATTCGGGGGTTATTGGGACAATATTAATAGGATAATAATAATTTAATAATCCCCGCGTACCCATTAGGTTCAACGTATCATTGGATTAAAGGTGAATAATGATATCGTAATATCCCAATAATAACCCATCAATAAATAATAATAAATAAATAAGAATGGCTCCCCTTCTTTGAGGGTTTCCAGGCCGACTTAATAAAAACTTAATAATTATCAGACCCCCTTTGAAAGGGTTTCCGGGGCATTTAATAAAAAGTTAATAATTATCGATCCCCTTCTTTGAGGGAAATCTGATAATCCTTAACGCGCCCTTACTCCTTTATGGCTTCGTCGTGCCATTTCTTAACGCGCTCCATGTGCTCTTTGAAGGTAAGTGGTTCCACCTGCGCGTATAGGCACTGCCAAATGTGTTGGCCGTCCCTTTTACACCCGCAATGATCGCAGTTTGCCTCCCAATACTCCCTATCTTCTCAGGGCACACCTTCCACGCGGTCGAACAAAGCGAAGTGCATGTTGATCTTCTTCTTTCGACGCGTTAATTCTACGATGGTTTCCTCCGGACAACAACGCGCCGCTATGTCGCCGTGGATTTCACATGCTACCCCTTCTAATTGATATTGCGCGGAGCAACGCAAACGATGCCAAGTCTCATCTTTATCTTCCTCACAGCGTTTGCAGATCTTCTTTAGACAAACCTCGTTATCCACGTGATATCTGAGCATCTGTTTGCTGCTAAACGACCGATCACAAACCTCACACCGCCTTTCTCGGGGTTTCATGCAGACCTTCTTTTCGACGTGATACCTTAACATTTGTTTGCTACTAAATTCCTTGTAACACAGTTCGCACTGCATATATATAATAAGAATTTAATAAACTTCATATGGGATACGCCATGAAATCCTTTACGGTGTCCTTAGCCCAGGTCGCCATAGTTATCAAAGCGCCAAACCGTTCTGCGCGCTTCAAACCACACATTTCCTCATATAGCTCCTTTACGCGTTCATGCAGCCGGTCGATTTCTTCCCTTTGAATTTCCACTGTGCGCTCCAAGTCCCTCTTTTCCGTAACTACAGCTATGACTGCATTGGCTGCATTTGCGTGCTCCATATATATCAGGAAACAAGTTCCCTTCGAAAGAAGGGATATAAATGGACCCAGATCACATGCCTTGTAACGCTCTCATCGTAGGACCCACCGGCTGCGGAAAGACCCAGTTCGTGGTAGAGCAGCTTCTAGGACCCTTTAGATACCGTTTCGACTATATCGTGCTGCTTTGTCCCACCTACGTGAATAACCGCACCTGGACGGGCATAGGAGTGAAAGATGACGACTTCTTCGTAGATATCTTAGACCCTAACGAGTTATCTGGACATCTTAAGTTTTGGCACAAACGATTCCCCAAGAATACTCAGACACTCCTCATATTGGACGACATTGCCTGCGGGGACGACGTAAAAAGACGCACGTCGGAGCTCGTTAAACTCGCCTTTAGCGGTAGACATGACAACATTAGCGTTTGGTTGCTCTCGCAGCAGCTTACCAGCGTCTCTAAGCCCTTTAGGGAAAACATAGGTTCACTTGTCGTATTCTATACTCCAAGTAAGTCTGATCTGGAAACCATCTTAAGCGACTACGGTGGCGAGATATCCAAGGAACAGTTACACGAATACATGCGGCATTTGAAGACGCATCAACATTCCAAGATGATCTTCTCTTTGAGGTTTCCGTATGACGTTAACATATATGGAGATTGAGCAGTTGATAGATGAAGTCCCCGCACAGCTAGATGAAAGTAACCTTAAGGAACAACTTAACATCCTTGTGTCTTCTGGGAAGTGCAAAGAAATGATAGGCAAGGAACGTACTCATGAGCAAGTTAATAAGCTG
Organism: Actinia tenebrosa; assembly: GCF_029948245.1. Classification (NCBI taxonomy): domain Eukaryota; kingdom Metazoa; phylum Cnidaria; class Anthozoa; order Actiniaria; family Actiniidae; genus Actinia; species Actinia tenebrosa. The sequence continues at coordinate 3,372,590 of NW_028292580.1, forward strand.
TCGGAAGAGGAAGTTAAGAAGTTCCATAAGAGGTACGAGGCTGCCCTTGCGAGTAAGACCACGGACGCCGTAGCAGACTCCGCTATCCGACTTGCCACCAAGCTTCTCGGACTTGCACTGCCCATAGACGACGTGGAGCAACTACAGAAGGGCATAAGAGATGACTATGTTATCGCCCAAGAACTTAAGATAACCTGTGGGTGGTTGTCTTTGAAGTGCGGTAAGTTAATGGCAGTCGCCTCTGCGGCACTTCACTTAGCGCTGGAAAAGTATCAAAGGGACGTGGCAGCTTGGAATGAAAAAAGACAAGCTTACAGGGATTGGTTGGACAAGAATTACCAAGACAAGATGCAGGCAGACAAGAACTTTGAAAACACAGACTACGCCTTTAAACTCTATGCACAGGCGCACCCAGACTTTAGAATGAGAAAGCCTCAGTTCAAGAATTACTACCAGCCTTCTAAGAAACAAAAAGACAATGAGTTGGTCTTCGTAGGAGTCGTAGCTCAGCACGTCGACTTGAAGGAACTTACGACATCTTGGAAGGACTTCAAGAAGGACAGAGAAGTTGAAAGGATATTCGAGGCAGCACTTGCCGAGGAACCTAGTCAAGTACCTAGTTAAGTCATCCATGGGAGTTACTCAGGTCACCAGAAGTACCTAGTCAAGTCATTCCTAAGTACTTGGTCAGGTCGCGCCCAGGTTATTTCCAAGTCGTCCTTAAGTCATTCCCAAGTACTTGCCAAGTCCTTCAAGTCCTTAGATATAAATGAGTGAACCAGAGTCGAAGGTAGAGCAACCTCGGGAGAAGCAAAAGATCACCAAGGCTAAATCTCCAGGTAGAGTCGCGGCGGGGAAGAAGCTCGCGGAGATGAATAGGAAGAACACAGCCAAAAAAGAAGAAAAAGAGGAAAAAGAAGAGGAATCCTTCATTAATCCTGGGTACGTCATTGGCGCGTTGGGAGTTGCTATAGCAGCAGGCAGCCTCTACTTACAATGGCGGGCTACGAAACCAAAAGTAGAACCCGTGCATGTGACGCAGGAGCCCCCAAAGCGAAGCAGGATCCCCGTGATGGAATAACATTCTCGCTCTGTAATATAATGTCAATCGCGTTATTGAAAACTGTTGAAGAAGCAGCTATTATTACTTCCATTGTTGCGGGTATTGGTTGGGTAGGTAAGAAAGTGCTCAAAGAAGACTTTACTGAAGACCCAAGCAAGAGCTTTGCTAATTTTGCTAAGATGACTGCTGCCGTAGGCGGGGCTATCATGGTAAAGGATTACCTGCGCAAGGAAAAGTACATTCCTAATGTATAAATGGCTACCTTGCTTGCAGGTGGAGTTATTGCAGCTTTAGCATTCACTGGAGCTAATTATGGCGGTCAGTATTTGGATAGCTTAGTCAGAGGCGATCACAGCGGAGCCGCCGAAAGGAAGAGACACGACTTAGCGCTGGAAAAGTATCAAAGGGACGTGGCAGCTTGGAATGAAAAAAGACAAGCTTACAGGGATTGGTTGGACAAGAATTACCAAGACAAGATGCAGGCAGACAAGAACTTTGAAAACACAGACTACGCCTTTAAACTCTATGCACAGGCGCACCCAGACTTTAGAATGAGAAAGCCTCAGTTCAAGAATTACTACCAGCCTTCTAAGAAACAAAAAGACAATGAGTTGGTCTTCGTAGGAGTCGCAGGGCTGGCAGGAGGCGTGGCTTTGGCGTATCTAATATAATGATCGTCTTTTTGGAAAGCGATGAGAATAACTTTACCACTTATCTGAATCCCCCCATCAAAGCCTGTAAGGTCGGACTCATAAGTTGCTCTTTGTACAATTCTTGGTATAATTTAGTCAATGGCCTGGTCACCGTACTTAAGGCGCCTGGCAAGTATGAAGGCGAAATGCTGCCCGATGGACATTACACACCAATCACCCTTGCTAAGGAGCTCGCCAAACGCGGTTATACTCTCACCACGGGATTGCCGCACGAAATGGCCCTCAAACATAATATGCCAAACTATTCAGTAACTTTTGGAAAGTTTGACCCACTGGGATCTTTATTATGTGCCTCGGGCAAGAAGATTACCGACACGGCCATACCCGTGAAATGGAAAGTCGCATCCTCTTACGAAGTCTATTGCGATTTGGTCCATAGTTACGACAATGGAAAAAAGTCTTCTCTTATGTCCAAGTTCCTGCCTAAAGGTAATCCATTTGACCTGGTAGAATACACTCCCATTTCTTTGAGCTATGATTTGTCTCATTTGGTAGAAAGCATAAACGTCACCATCAAAGTGGACGGAGAGACGGTGGATTTCAACGGACGCCAGATCAATCTCGTCCTGGAATTCATATAATGGGTCGAACTGAGGACAAACTTAAAAGGATTTACTATGGGCCCGAAGGCTATTGGAGAGGAGCGTCAGCTATCAAGAAACTAGCAGCCGCGGCCAGGGTATCAGAAGAAACGGCTAAGAACTGGTTAAAAAGACAAACCCTCTGGCAGGTTTATCTTCCCGTGCCCAAGTACATTCCCAGGCCCAGCTTTACCGTAAATGCCCCCAATGAAATTCATCAGGCGGATTTGCTTTTCTTGCCGCACGACAAGGTGAAAAGAAAGACCTATAGGTACGCTTTGACCGTAGTTGATATCGCAAGCAGATACAAGGACGCCGAACCCATAACCAGCGAGGATTCTGGGGAAGTCGCAGAAGCCCTAGGTAGGATTTATAAGCGCGTTTTGAAATGGCCCAAGCTGCTGCAAGTGGATGCGGGGACAGAGTTCATGCGCGTGGTTACTAAGACCCTGAAAGACCACGACACTAAGATTAGGAGAGCCGAAGCAGAGTACCACAGGGGTCAGAGCATCGTCGAAAGATTCAATAAGACCCTGGCTGAGCGCCTCTTTGGGTACCAGTATTGGAAAGAGCTGGAAGATCCCTCCAAACGCAACAGGGAATGGACTCAGAGGCTCCCCCAGGTCGTCGCGGCTTTAAACAACGAGGCGGCCAGGGCTACGGGAATAAAACCCAAGGATGTCATAAAAAAGAAACACGTGGAACACAAGTCCTACGTCAGAAGTTCGAGGGCGGTCGGACTGAAAGAAAAAAAGGTCCCCCGCGACATAGTGGTCAGATACCTCTATCAGCCGGGGGAACTCGAAGGCGGCAGTAAGAGAGCCACGGATCCTAACTGGTCTTTGGAAACGTATGAGATTTCGAAGTCCGTCACCAAGGAAGGGCAACCCGTCTTGTATTACCTAAATGGCCCAAGTCGCGGATTTGTTAAGGAAGAGCTGCTCATAGTCCCCAAAGGCTCAGAGTAGTGCTGCTCCACGCGCCCGATTACACTCTAGGCATGTCAGCCTCACGTTGCCTCTGCAATGCCCGCGTTTATTATTTATGCGATCCACGGAAAACTGCTGATCGTCATTTGAGTCAAACCTCCATAGTAGAGGTATGTTACATTTGGCACACCTTGCCCCTTTCTTATAGACGTCGTCCACGCATAAGTCAAAGACATGACCCTTCTCCTCGTCGTGTCTTTTGTAGCGAAGGAGTTTCTTGGCAATGTTCTCCTTTGCTATGTCTTCTGGGGTGCGGTCGTAACGCAGTTGCAGACCCCAGGCTCTTTTCAGCTGTTTGGCGTACTCCACACGGCTTACGGCGGTGTAGATAAGGTTGCTCCAACACAGCCGCTGGTCTATGATCCATAAGGTATTACATATTATATCTTTTTTATTTATTTATTTATTTACAAACATTTTAATTGAAATTTACAAGCTTTTCTTTTTTTTAAAATATATATTCATTTACAACTTAAAGAGTAGCACACTAAGTGTGCTACACGAGATTTTTCTACAACATGATTTATATTTTATGATTTACATCTTTTTGCATCTTATGATGAAAAATTTCCATCATTTTAACATAATTACTAGTATAAATATATTGATATTAGATTACAGCACACACAACAACAAGCACAAAAAAACATATATATAAATATAAATACACGAACAAACATAACATTTGGCAGTTATTTGATTATATCTAGTGCGAGACATATTTTCCCCCATTTCTTTTTGTGTTTGAAAATAACGTTATTCTCCTTGGCTACCTTATACTCAATTCTTTCATTTTGTCTCAAAACATTTTGTATAAACTTTAAATTAGGAGTTTTCTGGCTCTCTCTTGCTTTATATAAACACATTTTGTATGTTAATATGATATAGTTGATTATGGTATCATCTACACCTAAAATAATATTGGATTTATTACATTCTGGTAAGTGAATATCAAAATCAAAGAGCCAATTACTCAATTCAAAATAAAAGTTCATTGATTCAATGCATTCTACAAAGAGATGATCAATAGTTTCAGGATATAATGAGCAAAAAGAACAGGACGAGTACTCCAAAATTTTAAAACGGTGAAGATCCCAGTTGAGATATAATATATTATTCAAAATCTTGTATTGAAAATATCTCGAGTATGTATCGATTGCTGGGGTATAAATTCTGTTATAAATTTTGTTCCAGTCAAGGGGGTTCAATTCTTGATTCATTTTCTTGGTTATTTTCTCTTGCGATGTAGGAGGGCAAAATTTCACTTCGATAAGGTATTGATAAAACTTATGTGTCGCAACGCTTTCAAGTTCTATCCTATCATTCCTTAATTCTAAATATAATTTTGAACTAGTTTTGCTTTTTATCTTGTTTATGTTTTCATTCCTCATCTTTTTCCATAATGAAGGAATTGCCGAGATTATTCCTGCCCACCTTATGTAGTCCTTCTCTTTTAGGCCTTTGTTTTTTGCATATTCCCATGTTAGATTGTAACTTCTATCGTATAGATCGTCAATTATATTTATATTACAATTGGAAAAAGCCTTGTAAAAGACTGATTTATTTGCAATTTTAATGTATTTGTTATTCCAGAGATACTGCTGACCTACTTTAGTAGGACTGTTAACTTTTTGGTCAGTTATTTCTGCCCATCCTTTTAGAATCAATTTATAAAAAGTGGGAATATTTGTAGGAATTCGTTCCTGATTGAAGTTAGTAAAGTGAAGTCAATAAAAGTAGATGGAATTAATCGGAGTTGTGTTTTGTTTTTTTGCAGATAGAACTAAGCGTGTAGCCCACTTAAAATAATTTGCTTTCAAAATTGAATCAAAATCGGGACATTTTAAACCCCCATCCGAATAGTCACCAATTAACGTGTTATGCTTAATTTTCGGTTTTTTCCCGTTCCATACAAAATCTTTTGTCAACCTTTCAACTAAATGAATAAAATCCTCAGGGACTGGAATGAATTTACATACAAATAAAAGTTTAGGTATTGCAAGAGTACGAAGAATCAGAATCTTTCCCAAAACAGTAAGATTCCTTGATTTCCATATAGAAAGTGTTGTTTGAAAATTAGTAATTATACGTTTCATCATACAAAAAATTATCATTATAAGAGAAGTAAATACCCAGAATTTTGATTCCTTTTTTATGAAAATCTATCCAATTAATATCTTTAAATTGCTTTGGTTGGTCACGGTTTTCCCTTCCCAACCATCCTGCTTCTGATTTCTTCCTATTCAGTCTTAATGACGAAAACTTATAAAAACGATCCAACTCTTGAAGAACTTTTGCAAGTGACGACTCATTTTGCATAAAAAAAGTCGTATCATCTGCAAAGAGAACTAGTTTTTTTTCTTTACCATCAATATTTACTCCTCTAATGCTTTCACTTTGTCTAATCATGATTGCCGTGATTTCCATTGTCAAGATGAAGATATATGGGGATATAGGATCCCCTTGTTTGGTTCCCCTTCCGATGTCAAAGAAATCCGTCGCTTTTCCATTATTTAAGACACAGCTGAGGTTATTACTCAATAGAATTTTTACCCATTTAATAAAATTATCCGCAAAACCAAACTTTTCAAGGACTGCAAATATAAAGTTGTGTTTGATAGAGTCGAACGCTTTCTCAATATCGGCGGCGAATAATATAGGTGATATATTATTAATTTTCGAATATTCCATTAAATCGCTAATTACACGTATCGGTTCATCAATATTTCTTCCTGTGAAGAAAGCGGCTTGTTCCGGATTTATTAAAGCGGGTAAGATCTTTATCAAACGATTACTTAAAACTTTACTGCACATTTTCGTATCCACATTTATAAGATTGGACGCCATGCATCCATAAATCTATTATCTTTCCCTGGTTTTTCAAGTAATGTTATAATTGTTTGTTTCTGCGTAGTAGACAGAGAGCCAACTTTAAAATTTTGGTTATAACACATTATTATGTCTTCTTTTCCATTTAGAATTGTCCGTTTTGGAACACAAAAAAGTTTTCTGAGGTATGGGGGTTCAAATCCGCTCCTGACACTGTAAGATTCCTAGCTAGGCCACACTAAACACTTTGATAATGAATTTGAGCCCAAGACATAGATTTGTACTAGCAAATTAACCATGACTCATGAGGGGTAACATCCATATATACAATGTTTGTGGGTACAAACCTGATGGTGTGTTATGAGGTATTCAGCAATAGGAATCCGACCACTGCGTAGAGCATCCATTAATGTAGTCGCTCCACAGCTGTCAGAGACATCAGGCTTGTAATATCAGTTGTCTACTATAAACTTCACTGGTTCAGTCTTACCATGAATAGCTGTATGTGTACCAAAATATAATTTAAAAAATTGATTAAATAGAGTATACTGTTTTCTTCATATGTTTCTATCAGTATTAGATTGAAGGGGAGGTCATTGAGTTCTCATTGTCTATTGTCCTCTTCTTAAAGTGATGATAAGGTTGGAACAAATAGATTTTTTCGAGTTTCAAATTCCCGCTCTGTTAATTGATCACAGATCATCACCTAAGGCCAAGGGCACTAGGACACCGAACGTGGTTGGATTTCAATAGTTTTTTTTTCCTTTCGATTATTTGAATTAAATTAATGTTATACTTGTTTACTTATCTTGTCTCCGTGTTGGAACTTAAAGTGAATTTGATTAACAAAATTAACTCTAGGACAGTTGAATATTATTGAAGTAATGAGCATCGCGCCGTCGTGTTGTTGGTACAAACAGATTCAAGTATGGAACAGCTTAAAGAAGTAACTCTCATCAGCTATTCAAACCGTTTGACCTTTGGAAGAAAACGGCGGCATCATAACAGTGAAGAAACATGGACACAAGATTAAGTAAACAAGTATAATTTTAATTTAATTCAAATAATCGAAAGGAAAAATACTATAGAAATCCAACAACGTTTGATGTCCTAGTGCCCTTGCTCAAGCTTTGCCTCATATCAATCTCTAAATATCCACAGATACCAACAGTAAAGTAAAGAATGCAGAACTTCAACTATACAAATACTTTGAAATTTCTTGAACCTTCACTGGAAACATAAATATGCATAAAATTGAGGAAAGCCCTGAGCAACCGAGAACTCAATAGTAAGAACTGGTATTAGTATCAACAGAGGTTTAAATCTTCTTCGGGATTTGAGTAGGGGGGGATGTCACTTGATGTGAATTCTTGTATTTTTTAAGTATTCCTGGTTTGAGGTAGAAGGTGAGGCGGGACTAAAGGATAATAATACATGAAGGTAAGAGTTAATTACCGAGAACGGAGGCAATAAGCTATATACATCCCGAGGGCCGCAGGCCCAATGTTCGAGGTAATTAAGTATTTTATTTATTAATTGAGAAGGTTTTCTATCAAATGCTGCTCATTATAAATGTGAAGTCTATATATAGTTATTAACCGGGTTAATAACTAACTATATATTGACCTCGCATTGATAATGAGAGTCATAACGAAAAATCAAAGCCTTGTGAATAACAAATAAAACCGTGTCAATTGAGAAATAATACGATTTTATTTACCCAGGGTAACCTAGATTGTCAGCACAGTTCTACATTTGTTATCAATATTAGGGCCCTGAGTGCATAATTGCCATTCCGACATCCCCCATACTTAATTAAAAAAATTTAAGGCATTTGCCACTCCTGATTGAACAGCCGAACACCTTACAGGCTTTTCAAACCAATTGACAAGGCAGCCAATAAATTGAATAAAAAACCCTCAAAGTACAGGAGAACCAACAAACAACTCTTCTCACATATGAAACCTAGTTCAACAGGGCTCGAATCTGGATCACATTGTTTCCCACTTATGAATCCTTACATAATGAGCCAGCCCCCCTCCCTATATGAATGCATAGTGTCAGTCAGTCATTGCTGTGTGTAGAGGAGTATGTCCATTTTTGCTAAATCTTTTGGCGAGGATACAAATTCCTTCAGCTTTTTTAGTAAGCATTCTAAAATATCAACATGCCTTTCTCTAAAAGAAATGAAAAAATGTAGATATTTTTTAAAAAATTGAGAAGAGAAAAAAATTTTGAGGAAATACATACTGTAAAATTGAAAAAAAAAAAAAAAATTCTTGAAGAAACAAATTCACATAAATAGATACCATTGTGTGGTACACCTACTTGCAACAACGTTGACATATGAAAATAGAACATTAGTAATTAAGTGAGAAAGGAATACATTAAAAGACAAAAGAAAAAGTTCAGCTTCAGTGATCTTCTTTTGTTTTTTAATATAATTCCTATCCCACTAAATCACTAATGTTCTATTTTCATATGTCAACGTTCTTGCAAGTAGGTGTAGTTCCAAAAAAATTATCCATACCCCCTTATGGAGGAATTTTTTAAGAAACCCCCCTACCCACGGCTGTTTCCACTCAATAAAAAATGGACATTAGGTTTCAGTCTTCGGAATGTGCAGAAAAACGCGGCCAAACTGTTTTGAATCGAGGCTGTAGTTTCTGTCATCGAGGGTTTGAGAGTCGGAAGTTCGTAGATCCTTAAAAAAAATGATTTTTCCCCTCAAGATCTTTAAATACAACAAAGTCATTTAGCAGGATTGGTAGGATGCTTGTAAAATTGAGTGCTCCCAAGTTTGGAAGTAGATTTTTCCCTAAATAAAACTTGACTTCGTTGAGTTCTTAATCTGGACAACGTACGAGCAAAATGGCGGTTATGGTCCACATGGTTCAGAAGGTTGAGATGTTCAGCGTAATTGCTTCAGGAATGGAAGTTTTCCAAGTCTCAGGTGAGTCCAAAACGCAAAGATATGCTGTCAATGTAATTAAATATGAGAAATATTATTTATGTCCATTTTTTTATCGAGACATTTTCGATTTTTTTAAATAAGCGTATTGAATTCGAAGCTAATAATAAGCTTAAGCTTAATTTTAATATGGTCAGTGAAACTGAACTTATTTAGCTTACGATCAATTCTGAATCACCTTTTAATAGCTTCGAATACAGTAAACGATTGAGGTCTTGATTTTTAACGCAGTTTAGTGCTGTTCATACAGCTGTAAATTGTAGATAATATTATGCCAAGCTTGTGATCTACAGATGATGTATTACATCATGTATGTAAAATAAGATAAACAAAGTAGTTCATTGCACATTTCCCAAATTATGTTTTCGGACAAACAAACGATTATTTGAGATTTTTTGGATTGGTGGCAATATGATTTTCTAATTAAATTTTCATGACTCTATTTATAAAAAAGTCATCTACAGTAGTGTCTACTAGTGTCTATATGCGTGCCACTTAATTGATAAGCTTACTCACATTTCTAAAGTGAAGCATTGCCAAGTTTCATTCTTCTTTTTTCTTTCTTCTTTTGATTTCTGGAATTAGATCTCGATTAACAGGGTTGCATCTTCTGTTATGCTCTTCTATCATACATTTCAGCTTTTCTTCTTTGTTCCTAATGCATGAATATGTTCTGGAAAGTTCATTAAATTCGTGATGAATGGATTCTGCACCTTGTTCCCCAAGCAGTCCAAGACCTGTGTTGAATCTTCTTACCCATTCAAGGGCATGATCTTCCAAAAAATGCATTTTGGGTAGGACTGGTGCATGCGGAAAAAATGCTCTATACAGCTTCATGAACAATGACACATTTTGTTCTGTAAAAACATAAATTAAATTTATGAATGAATTTTTTACATCTTATTTTTATTCCAACATATAAGTTCAAGTTTAAGATATAATTACCTAACTCAGCTATTTCATTTTCTTCAAGCTTTCGTGAGCTATTTAGAGTTCTGTGTACTTTGCCAAAGGTTTGAAGAACTTGTCCGAACTTGTCAGAAATTAGTTCAGCTTCTATCACATCTTTTTTCAGCAATTGACTGCATACCAGGATAGGTATTTGTTTCAGTTGATCTATACTAGTAACCTAAAATTAAGAGTTTGAGTTAGTGTATTTTCTTAATACTGTCATTCTGAATTTAGTTTCAATTTTACTGGTTCAGATTTTAGCTGTTTTTTTTTCTAAACTAACAATAAACTACACAATTTGATAGGGCCACTAGATTTACACAGAGTAATTTTCATCCAGGCCATTTCTAGATCAAATTATAATTTTTTATGAGTTGATTTTTATTACTTTTTATTACTGTTAATTACCTTCAGACATTTATTTGTGTGATTTCCATTGAAACTACCTCCATGGTAGGCTTGTCTTTCAGCCCCTATTTTCTTGAGTACTCTTGCTAGTTCTTGCACACAGGGACCATCCTCATTGGGTAGTACTGGAACAGAGACCGAGGCCATACGTAGTGTCTGAAATGTGTTTCACAATATGATTTATGCAAATTCACCTCTAATTAAAAGAATATCAGTAGTATACTATGGATTGAAATAATAAGAGTTTTGTTTTACATTGAAGTTTTCAAAGTACAGTATGAGAGAATACCATGTTGGCCTCATATTACAGATAATTTTATCTACTCACTAAGTCATTAGCTTGACTGCGTAGGCTATCTGCCCTGTCTAACAGAAATTCCACCTGTTCTTCATTGTTGAATCGCATTGCATTATAGGATGCCATTGATTCCAACTCTTGTGCTTCTTCCAAAAGGTTGGACTCTTGGTTTTTTAAATTTTGATGGACTTTGATTCCTTCAATATAGTTTTGGAATTCATGATTTCCAATCTGTATTGTTTTGCATTAAACTGGATGAGTGTTTTACCATGAAATTAATTTTGATGAATGATTGTTGAATCTCACCTCTCCATCTCTAATTTCATTTGCAATGTGGATGTCTAAAGTATGAAGTTCTTGCACAAGTAGGTCATAGAGTCTATTAAAAATTCCAATGCTGATATGAAGTCCAGGCAAGCAAACCTTAAAAAGACATTCATCAAATCCCATTGATTAAAATTAATTGTTTTTCGAGTGCTCATATGGATTGGTTGTTCTTTATCTCTGCTGGTGCAGTATTTAAACCTTAGCATTAGTTTTTCTCCTCATCTATTTAGGTTAAATACCTATTTTCATTACAAACAACAGTGTTCAAAACTTCATATAATTTTATATTTGAATTTTTGCTATTAGTTGCTATGGAAACTGTTTTAAAATTAGTCTGCCTACCTGTTCGATTGGGATATCAAATAGAGGTGGTCGGATTGCATTGTTAAACATTTTAGCCTTCTTGATATTTGACCCTGCCTCTATGAACCATTTGTTGTCCTCTTTCAGAGTTTCTATAGTTCTGCTTGGTTTCTTTCCTCTCTCATCAAGTGACTCTTGCATTTCAGTTTGAGTTATCAAACACCACAAACAACAGTATTTGCCTACAATATTATAATGCATGTGTTTTACATTGTTAACAATAATCAAATGCTAATTTATACTTTTATATATAGATTGCCTATTCATGTAACTACTGGAAATTCTTCATTGGTTTCCTTTTTTGGCACTTGCATTATGGTAAGTAATGTACAACTGGTAATAATTGATTTTCCCTAATTTTATACTCACCACTGGCACCAGATATTCCAAAGACTGTGCATAGGAAAGCGTAATCTCCATAAAAAAACAATTTAAAGGACAAGTCTCTGTAAAGCCAAAAAATTGATTTTCATTGTAAAATTATAAATTGGTCAAAGATACGCACAACATTTTCTTAATTTATTTACTAGCAGAAAAGAGAACTTATTAACGGGGGAGGAGGGGGGGGTTGGTACATGGACTGGGTCATGATAGGGGATCGGAGCCCCAATAACCCTCACCCTATCTAAGACGCAGTGATATCTTAGAACTCCATGCCCTATTCAAGACAGATTGAGACTCAAGCAGAAATTCTATACCTTTAGGTCAAAATTTATTACCCTATCTAAGACACACTAAAGTGAAAAATTATGATCCTTGCCAGGACAATAGTCCCTATTCAAGACAATTTAAAATTAAACATATAAATGTATATATAAAGTTAAATGTGTATCAAAGACAAGAAGCTCAATTACCATACCCATATAGCAAATACATAGGGCTTATTTACCTCCATGTCTCTTGCTGTAAACTGGTCACATCATCCTGGTACTGTTTCAAAGCAATTTCAAGATTGTGAATAGAGTCTGGAGCTTCAAACATTGAAAAAACCACTGTATTTTTGATGGAATTTAGGCTAGCAACATTAGCCAGTTCAAAGCCCATCTTAACACTTCCTCCTCCTTTGTCACCTCCTACTTTTACCCAGATTTCATCACTTGGCACTAGCCCATCATGCCAGGTCAGGCTGTTGTGTCTAGGTTGCAAAAAATGTTTTGAAGAGGTACATTAACTATATTTACAAAATGTGTTTTAACTTGTGGCTAGTACATTGACTTTTTGGTGTTAAAATTAGTTGCCATAGTCAATGTGTTTATTTTCCTTTTGACTACCTATCAATAATATTATAGTACAACAACTTACTTGCTGTGCTCTTCAAGATAACCAAGAACAAGGCCATGTAAATTTTGAATCATAGCACACTCAGTCATCCGTATCTCCGTCCCCCCACCTGATTTGGTAAAAAGAAATGGCATTCCCTCACAGTAAACATCCTTAATTTTTTGTTTTTTCGATAACACTCTTTGCTCCTTCTCACTAGCCATTTGGACACCCCAGCTGTCTAACCACCTAAAAGAGTTTCAAGAATAGTCAGGATTAATTGAAAAGTTTTAGCCAACATGTTATACCTAAGAAAAATTAGTTTCATACATGTAGGATATTCAAACCTTCTAATGTGCCGCATTTTATTCCAGGGAATCCCAAGCTCAGTTTTAATGGCCAACCCCTGTCCTGGTGGCACTGACAGCTTCACTCCAGACAACTTGATTAACTCTTCTCTATGAGATCTTTTCATTATTTGAATATCACGGATATGTTGAGCCTTCATGTCCTCGTCAGACCCACCACTGATGTTTTTTTCGAACATTGTAAAGCACCAGTGCTCTCCGTTGTAAAGTTTTTTTGCTAGCAGTAGAACTGCCAACATGGGCTTGCTTGGCAACTGAGAGTTGAAGGGGCTGTTAACAGGATTGAGTTATATATTATTTGTGGTATGTTGATGGTGGATATATTTTCATATGAGCATTAATTTGGATTTTGTCATCCAAGTTAGACATCATTGCACAATATTGAACATGTAAATAGGATAGTTATTTTTCTAGGGTGTGAGATTAGTGAAACAAAACCAAAGGCGTATTGTCTAATTGCTATTGGATATTACTGGAGTAGAACATTGAGAACTGAAGCAAATACCTCTTAAGTGCCTTTCTTTGGTTCATGCATGAGTGAATCCTTAGTTATTAAGTAGCAGATAACTGATATTTTTAAGCACTACGTAGCTAGTTATTCTTTTACGCATATATGACCTGCCCTCTATTGAACTGGGCTTTCTAATTTGGCCTCGATTATTTTTAAAATCATATTCTGATGCCATATTTTTTCAGTCATTATTAATAAAATAAGTAGCAAAGAACTTTGTAATGGGAACAACATTATGCCCAAATGAGGAAGATGTAAGCTGGGGGTACTCCCATGTAAAAAGGGCAGGATGATCATTAAAAAAATAAATTTAAACCCTAAAAGATACTTTACAGTTAGGGCGTGGTCCTGGTTTAATTTTAGCCCTAAAAATACCACTTTGAAACAGGAGATAAATCATATACAACAAAAATCATGAGAAAACCCACAGGTTTTCCTTTTTGAGCCCTAAAATAGGGAATGACTTATGATCTCAACCTCAATCCTCTCAGCCCTTTGTTATGTGGGAGTAATTACCCCCGGAGGTTTAAGGTACTTACAGTGCCCCCTGTTTTTAAAATTATCTGTGATGAAGTAGAGTTGTTCATTTTTCTTTTCATCAAGTGAGTTGCCAGAATTTCCTCGGAAGATGATAGAGGAGCACTACAAGGGGTTTTCAATACTTCTGATACCGTGGTACTACATGGTTGAGCCAGGTACTTTGTACAGCTTTCCTCGTGTTTTTCAAGACAGTCAAGACGTACAGGGGTTTTACAAGAAGAACAAGACACCAGAAGGGAGCACAAAAGGTTTAAAACTAAACGGGGAACTTTAGAAAGGGTCTCAACACTGACAGGGTTTTTACAAAGGGGGCAACTTGAGGAGTTTCCAGTGTTATATATCCATTCGGCTATACATTCATAGCAGAAGTGATGTTCACAAGGGCATTCTAAAGGCCTGTCAAGAACTTCTTTACAGACGGAACAGACAAGTTCTTCTGGTGGTAAGACAAATCGCTCAAGAGCTGGCATTTTACTAGTAGTGGCAACGGGAATTATTTCCTTCGGTATAGCGTTTGTTATTTCTTCTAAAGAGTCGAAAGAGGTTTTAGTAATTTGTTTTTTCTTGGCCGGGCGTCCCCTTGATTTCATATTTTTTCTTTTTCTTCCTCCATTCTGAAATGTCTTAAATACTTTGCAGATATCACATGAGTTATCTTGATGAGGAAACCACTTAAATATAAATACATCTTTGGAGACTTTCAAGTTGTGATGTACTTCCCGTTTGAAACACTTAATGTAACATTTATTGCACATTTTAGTCGGATAAATGTCTGAAATATCATTTTCGACGTCCACACCGAACGTAACTAAAATTTTCTCTGCGAACTTATGGCATTCTCTGAAATATTGTTTTACTTTGCTTCCGCTATACTCCCCACAAATACGACAACAACGCTGCAGGTTTTCGTGATGGTACTTCTGCGAACCTGTGAATCCACATATTTACGATACCAAATATAAGATGAAAAAAAATGGACATTAAATAATTTGAAAAGAAACACAAAGTAAAAGAAGTATAGGTAAGAATTGTTGCTTACCTGGTCCTGTAAAAACTTCCATTAAGCTCCCATTAGACTTCAAAAATCACTTAATTTATTGTCTTTAAAAGGACGACTACGATCGTACTTCGTAGTTACAAAGATTTGAAAATGATATTTTTTCGTTAAAACAAAATTTCAAAATACAAAATCGAGAAAGAAGGCTTGCAGGTACCTCTGAAATATATTTGCTTTCAAAAATAGTTTGTGTTTAGTGAAAAAATAAAGGTTTTTTTCTCATGGCGAACGATTTTAAATTCGGCGCCATTTTGGTTGCTAGCGAAAGACGTGCATAGCAACATGGATTGGCCGAGTAGTGGCCTGAAACCTAATGTCCACAACGAAACAGCCGTGTACCCCCCAGAAATTCCAATTTTCTTCCATACAAACTCTGTAAATTTTTTTCTTTCTTTGACCCCCCTACTCTTCGGAAATTCCAAATTCCTATGTGGGGTGGGTATGGATGATTCCAATTTTCTTTCATACCAACTCCGTATTTTTATTAATCTTCATACAACCTGCCCCTGTAAGAACTACTTACATAAAATTTATGATCATTTGCATAAATTGTAATTTCTATTTTTTGGGCAAAATCACTTGTAAGTAACATACAATAAGTAACATACAGCGTGTAGTTCAAGAAACTATCTACATATGTACAACCCCCCATGAAGAAATTTTTTAAAGTACCCCCCAGAGTGTAGTTTTTACATGAGAATTCATTAATTCAGTTTCCCCCTCCTTCTATCCCTTACCATTTGTTTTTTGTTGTTTTTTTTTTAAATTATCTGGCGAAAACTTTTATTTAATATTACATATACCCCTGGAAATACAGTCCTGTACAGTCCTTTGACTAAATGTTGTCGTTTGATCGGCTTCATCCCTACGCGCCTAGACCGAAAAGGATCATGGGGATAATTAATTCACACTTACTAGCTGCCGCATATGTTATCAAGCACATCTTGAGCTCGCTGTTTCCTTTCCCATTTAATTTGCTAAAACATGCCTTGATCATATGGCGAAGATTTAAATTTGGGAGCAGTTTGGATGACGCAAGTTCTGGGTAAGAAAACTGAAGAAGTGGCAATGTACTTGGCGATATCTCGTCGTGCTATACAACGTTACATTTCTAAATTCAATGCCCACGGAAATGTGGCACCAGCGGAAATTAGTCGCCCCTATAATAATTCATCAATGCACCCGCAAGTTGAGTATGCAATCATGGAGGCAGTCTTAGAACATCCTGAGAAAACACTTTTGGAAATTGCCAATAATATTTATGAATGAACTGGCAACGAATATTCTCTATCTGGAATTTTTCGCTATTTTAAGCGAAACAATGTCACACGTAAGAAGGTATGCATATTGTTTGCACTTCACATTTTAGTCATGATTATGTCAAGTTAACACCCGATACTTTTTCAATTCATTGTCATCGACTGATAGAGAACAATTAATCATTTCTGTTAATTTACTTGTTACCCTTTTCGGTCTAGGCGCGTAGGGATGATCCGATCAATGACAACGTTTAGTCAAAGGACTGTATACAAACTTAGTAGGGGAGGGGATATAATTAATTGTGGGGAGGGGGGAGGGGATATAATTATTTGAATTACACATTGGAAGATAACAATCAAACACTCGAAGATGGTGCCAAAAACTCAAATTATCATTATATATGACCTGTATGGCCCTGTTTGTGCACTCTACATAAAGCCTTAGGAAAAGGCCACATGATGTGGGCCAGACTAGTTGATGTGAGCTGGCCAGAAAAAACAGTCAGGCCCACCTTAATATGTTTATCAGTCGCTGAGCTTGGCACATACTGTACAGCATGACCATAAGTCAAATATTTTTCTATCCGGCCCTCCCCCTCAGTCAACAAGCACACATGATTTATTGTGTAATTGATGCTTTAACCTTCTTTTATTGTTTAGTCATCCAATAAAATCTACATCATTGCATTTTGTGAGATGTTGCCACAATACACATATACCAATAAATATGCATTCAAAATTATGGATGCTTTGGTTTGATACATGTGATCCAGACGTATATTGCGAAAAGTGTATTGTGTAGTTCCAGAAATTTTCCATACCCCCACAGAGGAATTTGGAATTTCCAAGGGGTAGGGGGGGTCAGAGAGAGAACAAAATTACAGAGTTTGTATGGAAGAAATTGGAATTTCCTAGTGGGTTGGGGGGTCAGAGAAAGGACAAAATTACAGAGTTTGTACAGAAGAAATTGGAATTTCCTAGTGGGTTGGGGGGTCAGAGAAAGGACAAAATTACAGAGTTTGTACAGAAGAAATTGGAATTTCCTAGAGGTAGGGGGTTAGAGAAAGAACACAATTACAGAGTTTGTATGGAAGAAATTCCTACGTAGCAAATGCCTCCATGGGCAGTATCCATAATTTCTGTACTACACATTATAAGGTACTTTACTGACAGTGATACATGCATCAAGAGTTCTACTCTACTGCTCTAACCACATGCTCAAGGGGTCAAATCGAAGGACCATGGGGTGTAAAAATATATGTTATATATTGGTGTATTTGATTTGCAATTAGCTCAACGCTTTTTTTTTTTAAACAGTTAGAAACTGATGTACTATGATGAAATGCCTGTTTGAAGCAGTATTTTCAATTGTACAAAGATGTTTTGTTGCATTTGTGTTAGAATGTTGCTTTGTCAGGCTTTTTTATAGAAAATATATGGGAAATAAGCAAATGAAGACCTAAACCTCATTTTCGAATAACATTTTTTGCTTTGGGTTAACACTTTGATTCCACTTACATCAGTCATCTCCACTTCCAAACAAGTTAAACTTTCTGAATACCAAGATTTTAGTCTTGTACAACAGCCTTTCTTCAGGAAAATAGTTTTTGGTGCTCACTGCTTGAATACTAAAATAATTCTCTCTTAAAATATAGCAAATTTTACAACCCATGATCCTACATTTTGACCACTTCAGCATGTGGTTAGAGCAGTACAAAGGATCTCTTGATGCATGTACATTACCTTGCTGCAATATGGAAACTGTCCCAACCATCCTTGTTGCATTGTACCAAACTGGCTCCAGCTAAGACAAGCACATCAATGACAGCAATATTAGGTTTTGTACAAGCAAGCATCAGTGGAGTCCTTAAATGAACAAATTGAACACCTCAGTCAATATCATAAAATCTGATTTATTATTATTTTAGCAATTTTTTTGGGGGGGGGGGGGGGGTGGGGGTTTTGTTGTCAGCCCATTGTCAAATATATAATTATGGAATTTTCTGAATTGAAATTTAATGCTGATTCCAAATCTGGAAAGAAAAATTGGGTGTCCCAAGCTTGTTTTCAAGATAATCAGTATTTAATGTAAGTCTATGTGTGAGCTTTTGAAGCAAAATTGGCGCGACCGGAAGTGATTAGAAAAAAATAAGATTCATAAGATAATAGTTATTTGCAGACTATATGATTGCAAGAATGAAGGCTAGTCAATCATTTTACAATAATACGTGGATATTTTCAACAAAAGGACAAAGAGATATAGTGATTTGTCATATTTTGTAGTTTTGGTGCTCTTAAAAAATGTCATAAAGTCAATCAAAATTCCCTACAAAAATTATTTTTTTCATGTGTTAGATTTTTCAGTGGTTTTTGAGCTTGTGCACATCGTGGGCTCAAATCGAACGTTCAAAAGTAGGCAGCCACCTTAAGCTTAAATTTAGCTTAAATTTCTATCGTAAACAAAGCATGACTTCATTATAAAATAGAGCAATCATAATAATTAACAAATAAAACAGTTTTTTCCACGGTCCATCCAGTAATAAAAGACATAAGCAACAATGAAGTGTAAAAAGAAAGACGATGGTAGGCAAGTGCTTTCAGCACTTTCTAAGCACTTTATTACTGAAGGAAACAAGGAAAAAAGGTGTTTTAAGTGTTTTGTCGTTCTAGGGCTTTCACACTAATTGGGAACACTTCACTCACACAGAGTGCAAACAATATAACCATGAAACTTTAGTAATGCTAAATAGCACAATTTCATGCAAATTCCATTGTTTCCTATTGTTTAATTAACATTTGTGTACTATTTAGTAATTAGTGTTTCCACTTCCACTTTCCGTTTCCACTCTACTACCACTATATTTAATATTCTATGTACACAACACTCAAGTCACATGTTGATTTTTTATGGAGGAATTTTTTATGACTGGTTAGCAGTATATTCCACTAATATAATACCCATAGTTTTTAAAAATAGATTTTGTGCAATTTTCTTATGATTATTCTTTGCAAAGTTTACTGAGCACATGCAGATGGTATTAACAACTGTTTTCTATTTCACCAATAGAATAATAAATTCAATAATAGAGCACAGTTGTGGACCGATCAGAGCATGTGTACTATCTAAGCTATCTAATAACATAGAATATAACCAAAGCATTCAGACTTAAGCCAATCAAATTAAGAGCAAGCAATGAAAGCAAGCAATATTTTTTCTGGCCTATCTGACACAGACAAGTTAGACATTATCAAGAACTTATGTTTATTGTAGTTTGCAGCTTTTTAGAGGTGGTGGCTATGTCAGAGCCCTACTGCCGGGGCATTGAATATTACTGAATAATAAGCAATTATTGGATGAGGTTGAGCATGATATCGTAAATTATATGCCACTTATCACCCGCACTCTTGGGGTTTAACATTGATAGGTGCATTAGGTTAAATATCCACACTAAATATAAATCTACTTACAAAACAGTCGGGTCTCCTCTAGCAGTCAAAATCAACACCTATATTGATCAACAACTTTACACAGTCCAGGTGTACTCCATAGGCAGCTTCATGTATCGCCATTTTACCTTCACCAAAGTCCATTCCATTCCTATGTAATATCTCTAATACTTGGAGTCGGCCATTTGTCGCTAACAATAGCCGCATTATCTTCAGATCTTTCGTGTTTTACGTTAATAATACGTCTAGGATCATCGCTGGTATTGATCAACTCCACAAACGCGTCTATATTTCTATCCTGTATTAGCTTTAACGGCTTTGGATAGTCCATTATCTTGTGAGGGGTACTCGACTATAAAAACCACATATCTTTGCCAATGTTGTCGAATATATCTAAAGTTAAATCCAAACCTCTGCATAAGAAATGCACGAACTTAGCATTTTTGAATAATCCAGTTTTCTGATTTTGATTAGCAATGCGAAAGAATGGGTTCAAGCTTAGCTACGGTGAGAAAGAAATGACCATGTTAGCAGACGTGTTAGCAAGTGTTAGACATCCGCCATGTTACCCGTTCAAATCCCGCGCGTTTCCCGTTCTGCGTGTGTTGATTCGCCGCTAGTACCACAGCAAACCCATACAAGCTTTTAGAACAGAATGCAATTTAACGAAAAAAATTGCAATAATAAAAGCTAATATTTACTCACATGAAGTGTTGTTTACGTCGTCCTTGTTTTTTAAGTAGTGATTTCAAGCCATTTTAGCGATGTTTTAAAGATCTTCGTTTCCCAGTTCTCAAATCTTGTATAGGCTTCCTGTGGTAGTACCGCCTGTAGTATCAGGCCCCGTCCACACTATGCCGGATAAATTTGAATCCGCAACTTTCACACCGAAACCGAAAAAAAAGTTTTCCGTCCACACATAAAATGTTTCGCGTCCATACTAGTACGATCAAGGGCGGCAAAAACGCTTCATTGCACATCTGAGCATGTGCACCGAAGCTGAAATTGAGCCCGCGGTGAATTTTTAGCCTTCCCGCCATGTTCCCATGACAATCATGACGTCATCGTATTTAAAAAATGTCGGATACAAAATGTTCTCCGTCCACACTAATACGGCTAGCCGGCGTTTTCAAATTGTTCCAATCAGGGAACGTATTCGAAAAAAATTCGTTTTCGGTGAAGAATTGTTCCGGATTCGCCCGGACTAGTGTGGACGGTAGGCCTAACCGAATAAATAAAAATTCGGATTCAAATTTATCCGGCATAATGTGGACGGGGCCTCAGCTTAGGGCAGTTTTCGTATGACCGTGAAAAGTTTACGGCACGAACACGGTCGTGACACGGCAAGGGATACGCCAGACCAATCACATTGCGCGTGAAGAAAATCAGCCAATTAAAATACTAGAAAGCATCACGGTCACGGCACGTCACGCTTACGGCACTGAGCTTATGGATCTAATGAACTAATGCTTATGAGCTATTATTAAACGACTTAAAATTTATATTTTATAAGCGATACACACATGTGCGGGTGATACACCTTACAAACCTGAAAAGACACGCGGGCAAAACATCAGCTGTTCAGCATGGAAGTCTTATTTTTCCTTGTGGTTTTCCTACTAAAACGGAAAACATCGATCTGCTTCGATTCTCCTCTTAGGCCCTGTTATGGTCTTTGTCAAAGGTTCTTTAGTTATGGGTGTGATAGGGTCCTAGGATTTGAGTTACGGGTATTTCGGATTTAGTGTTCTTGGAGGAATGGAATGGAATGGAATGGAATGGAACCGAGGCCAGGATGTTATCTTCATTTATGTGGACGAGGATTTTCGTGAAGATTTTCTTTTACAATGGAGAACGAGGTATAGGCTTGAAGAAGACGGAAATCATTGCGCTATATATAAAATATATAATCCCTTTATGTAAACAGCAAACGCCCAGCAACCTGACATCAGGTGGCTCTCGTGTTGCAAAAATTGACAGGCACAACATAAGTAATATACTTAGGAATAACGGTCCAAAGAAAATTGATGGGGGAGTCGCAGAAATTTTTGTTGCATGATATTTATTTTTTTGGCTCAACCCTTGCAGGTTTTTTTTTTTTTTTGCGTACAGTTAGATATTTTTCTTCCAGCAGAAGAGGTTGCGCGATATATTTTTTTTTTTTGGTTGAAGTGCCAACTTTGGAGCCAGTGTGAACCCATCGTTATTACAACCTGAAATGTTCGATTCGTGCACAGAAGAGGAAGAAGACTATTGTTGTTTGAAGCTAAGTAAACACGACGACCCGACACAGACTGATAGAGCCGTCCCATTTTAAGGAACTCAATATAAGACGTCTGATAAAAGCTAGTCTAAGAATGTACATTTGCACGAAATTGGAAAAAATATAAGAGCTTTATTGTCTTAAAAAAGTTTCTCTGGTTTCTCTACCGATCAGTAGTGGAAGTCAATGAAGATTTGCCAAGTCGACAAACTCAGAGCCGTTACTTTTTCCCCGGAGTCCCACCCACCCCCCCCCCCCCCCCGGGTCATTTTTTTGTTCTTCTTTGTTTCCTTTGTAGCTGTATTTTCTTTCTTCCTTGAAACGTTTGTTGGTGCTAAAAACGTTATCCAGCATAAAGCACTTATGTTGTGAAGCTACTTCTGTCTACGGCAATACCACCGAGAAAAAACCGGTTCTCGACCGATCACCGAAGTGAAACTCGTTAGGGCCAGCATAGTACTTGAATGGGTGACCGCCTGGGAATAACTGGTGCTGTAAACTATCTTTTCGCATTTTATTCTACTTTCATTTTAAATTTATTCCGTTTACTTTATTCGTTTCATTTTTTATTTTACTACTCTATTCATTTTCGTTGTCGTTTTTTGTTTGTTTTGTAGCGGTATTTTCTTTCTTCCTTGAAACGTTTGTTGGTGCTAAAAACGTTATTCAGCATAAAGCACTTATGTTTTGCAGTTAATTCTGTCTATGGTCCTACCACCGAGAAAAAACCGGTTCTCGTTTGATCACCGAAGTGAAACTCGGTAGGGCCAGTAAAGTACTTGGATGGGAGACCACCTGGGAATAACTGGTGCTGTAGACTTTCTTTTTGCATTCTATTCCACTTCTCTTTTCAATTTGTTCCGTTCACTTTATTCGTTTCACTTTTTTATTTTACTACTCTACTCTTTTTTTTTTTTGTTTTTTTTTTTTTGTTTGTTTTGTAGGTGTATTTTCTTTCTTCCTTGAAACGTTTGTTGGTGATTAAAACGTGATCCCACATAAAGCACCTTCAGTTTCGCGGCATTTATTGATATTTTGAATATATATTTTTTGCTATTGCTGTTGCTGGTTTTTCTTTTCCTTTCTTTTTTTTCTTTTTCTTTTTCCCCCAGATTAACCGAGCTTTTCCTCTACTATTTACATAAAACACATAGAAAATGTGAGAGGAGGAGGTCGGTTAAAAAAACATGACAAGCTTTTATATTGTAAATTGTAAATCGTCGAGTCTTTGTGTTAATAAAGTATTTATTGAAAAAAAAAAAAAAAAAAAAAAAAAACCCTTCAGTTTCGCAGTTACTTCTGTCTACGGCCATACCACCGAGAACCATGTAAATAATGCTACAAAGTCACTCTAAACACAGGTAGCCCAAGCTTGGTTTCTGTCATGTTATAAGGAAATGAATGGGGATTCATCAAAAATTTCAGTAAAATCATTGAAACGTGAAATAAAGCCTCGAAATTTTACCCGATCATTGAGGTGAAATAACACTTTTTTTGCACTGTGTGGTTACTTTTTGAATTTAGCCCGTTTTAAGATTTTTCCCCCCACCAGTAAGAAATAAGAGAAGTCTCTTATTTCTTACTGGAGGGGGAAAAAAATCTTAATTATAGTGCTTGAGAACGAGGTTATTCCGGGCGAAAGCCCTTGAAATTAAATTCGGAAAAATTAATTTCCGACCTCGCTGGGAATCGAACCCACGACCTTCGGAATTGTACTACCGATGCTCTACCAGCTGAGCTAGGGGTCAGACTGAGAGCACGCCGGGGTGAAATAGATTTTAGCTAGCGGTAATTATGATGCAAAGATGAGAATATGTTCCCAAGCACTATAACTTATCTATATTTCTATATCTTCATGTATTTCATTAGTGCCATGCGGTCCACATATTCTCATCTTTGGTTTGTAGCACAGGTAGCCCAAGCTTGGTTTCTGTGGTCTCATGTTATGAGGAAATGTTTGGGAATTCATCAAAAACTTATCTATATTTCTATATCTTCTTGTGCTATAAACCATGAATCTGTTCCCCTTCACCTCCCCGTGGTGTTGTTTTGTCTCGACATGTAAACGAAGCAGGCACGTGGTATTTAGCTGAGTTCAAGAGCAGTCGACGAGAGAAGTTGTTGTGAGGGCGTTTTTGTGACTAAAAATCCTTCTTTTATTCCTCAAATATGGATCTTTAAGGGCTCATACAACATCCTAAAGGTAAATTACCTATTATATTAGCCATTTATTGTTTAGTTTATTAATTTAAAGCGATATTTTAATGTTAAATTGACCGTAAAGAGTTCGCTTGCTTGTCGCCATTTTTTTGGCGGGACTCATTCTCAACAATTTAGCTTGAAGTTCAACGATTTATTGCTTGAAAAAACTTAAATAAGCCAAATTATTTATGCTCTACTTCTTCATTTGAGATTTTGCAATGTTTTCCGGTAATTTTTTAAATATTTTGTGAGATTTTGTTGGATTTTACGGCCTCGTCAAACAGACTTTTGAAGTCAGTTTGAAACGTTTATATTTTCATCCAGCGTTTGATTTTTGTTTGCGCTTGAATCATAACTAAACTTCAAGTCAAACTAAAATACGAAATAAATACAAGTAATAATGAGAATAAGATATAATAAAGTTCGTATAACCTTGAAAAGTCCTTGAATATTGGGGAAAAAATTCTGAAAAATATGGAAGCACAAGTTGAACTTTATGGAAGTGTCTAGATACCCGGGACCCGGGAACGATTTTCAAAATACTAGATACCCGGGAGTTTTTAATTTTTATTAAAAATCCCCGCTAATAATAACTTTCATGGATTCAAAGTCTTCTAACTTTGTTTAGGATAGCAAAGCGCTTCTTAGAATCCTTAGACATTTGACGAATATGCATTCGCCGAGTCCCGCCATACTATATACACGGCGTCCAAGTTGTGGCACTTAGAAAGATTTCACACTAGTAAACAAGGTCCCGGGAACGATTTTCAAAATACTAGATACCCGGGAGTTTTTAGTTTTTATTAAAAATCCCCGCTAATAATTTTGTTTAGGATAGCAAAGCGCTTCTTTTAGTAACGCAACGCTCCTGAAATATTGCAATAGACTGGGAGCGAAAATTTTATGCTTTAATTGGACACTTTATTTCCATGAATTTTTAAATTCTTGTTTATCTATTGGAATAGTATATTTTAATTATAGTGAACTCACTTAAAGTGTGAAACAGTGTTACATCTAAATTATCTAAATAATGAATGAATGAATGAATGTGAATGAATGAATAGACAAATTAATAAATAGATAGATAAATGTATAAATAAATAAATAGAGAGAGAGAAAGAGAGAGATAATTAAATAAACAATTTAAAAAATAAACAGTCAAATAAATAAATAAACGAATAAATATTTATAAAATAATTGGGATACTACACGCGCTATGATTGGTCGAAAACTATGTTTGATGAGAGTATCAAAACACGCTATCGTCATTTTTAATCTATCGCGCGCGCTCATTGGTCAGTTTGAATAAGACGGCACGTAGGGAGAATTTACTTAGACTTTGCTTTTTTTTATCTTTTAGCGCGTTTGTTATTTTATAAAACAAATCAAAAACAGTTTTCTGTGTTTGATACTCTGATCAAAACACTTGGGATGTTGGGAGAACACTCGAGAAGCTGGAAACCACTCCGCTACGTGTCGTGGTTTGTTACGCTCCTCTCGTGTTCTCCCAACATCCCGCGTGTTTTGATCAGAGTATCAAACACGGAAAACTGTTTTGATCTGTTTATTAAATTATGAAATGAGTAGAGATCGTTCAAAAAACACCAATAAATTAAGAAGAGGAAATGAATATAAATAATAGATTGATAAATAAATAAATAAATAAATATAGTTAAATAAATAAACATAAAATATCTATAGAATACATTTTAAAATAATTCCCACGTTTGAAACTAACCCAAAATTTTAGAAAAATTCACACCAACTGGCGACTGACTATTTTTTCTTAAATAGGAACGTTTTATGCAAAGGAAAGCCGGAATCATTTCAAAACAGGAAAAAAACATGAGGTTTAGGTTTCACTGCACCAGTTTATTGAAAAAGTTGAATAAAAACCAGACAAATTATTTTTTTAAATGCTGTACTATTATAGAATTTTCTTAAACTTCACACATTGATGGAATTTAACCTGTTTGTCTCTAAGAATAACTTGAATAATATATAGTCCTGCAAAAAGTGTGGGTTTTGGCTTGTTTAGAGCGACTTTCCAGAAATATCGAGCAAAATTGAAAATTTGTGGCCACAATCAAAAAAATTTAAAGTCCTTCATTTTTTGTCTGTAGACACTATTTGATGAGTTTATGAACGCACTGGGGTCGGTTTTTCGATCTACGTAAAAAATCCGGATTTTTTTGAAAAAAACAATTTCACCCCGTGTCGGTCTAAAAATTGCCCAAGAAACGGCTGCGAATCACGCCTTCAAAACATTCTCGCTCCAAGTGAAAACCCAAGTTACAATCAAATTTGCAACTGAATTCAAGAAAAGGGATGTTGAACAATTGTTCCAGGTGATTTTAGACGTTTTAAACTAAACTTTAGATAGAAAAAATTGCATTCTTCCAGCATAGTAATTCACAGTCTCGTAAAACACTGATTTTACCTCACATTTATAAAAGCGATATTTTGCATGTGGCCATTCTCCAATTTTTACAAAACTCAAGCTGTACAATGTTCAAATGATAGAATAACACGAACTACAAAAATTAGTTTGGGTTTTTTCCCACAGGCCTTATGAAAACTTTATGCGAAGTTGGAAAAATTTGCCATGTAAATATGCAAATTAGCAGTTTGTTTACATCTCTACACCACAGATCACGGCCGCAAAAAAAGTCATCTAAAATAGTTTTAACAGCTTATTAATCCACACATTAGCCTATCTAAGGACTATCTAAGCATGATTGGCCTTTGTTATTATTTTAAACGATTATTTTTTGAAGTTAAGCCTACATTTCCGGTGTTGAAGACACTCAGCTTGCTTGCCTCGGCGGCATTCCATCGGTGCGTAGTAAACTTAGTAATCATAAATGACTGTTAACATGCTCTATAAACGTTACTATTCCTCACTAGTGGTATCCATCTTATCACATAGTATTTTCACATACTGAGTATAAGCTTGAAAGTTCGTATTACTTTGTAAATAAGCAGGGATCCAACCTGTCAAAGCGGATTATGTGAGCTGATGGCGTGACAAACAACAGTTTGCGCGGAGCCGGACGTGACGTCGTTTGGTACAGTCCCTTTTTTATTGCCTGAACATCTTGTGATTTGGCATAAACTAAAGAGAATCACTCGTTATCAAGATTTGTTTTTTTAAGGTTTCAATGATATTGTTCTTTACGACAAAAAGACCCCCGATTTGAATAAGGCTGCATTCATATTGTATGGCAGAAGGGGCAGAGGCAGATGAAATCTTTAAGTGACAAAAAAATTCTTAAGATCACCCAAAAGCCCCCCCAAAAATAATATAACCCCCCCCCCCCCTGGCAAACTCTCGTAGCTTGTTCTAAAAGTTTTGCATCCGCCCCAATTCTCTGAAAAAAGTTTTCAACCCCCCCCTCACAACCACTCTCTGCCATACATTATGAACGCATCCTAATGTCTCATGGAATTCAGACATCAAAGAACTAGTTTATATAATAAGTTAACTGGAATCATCAAACCACATCCCACATCGATTTGCAATCAAGTAGCTTGCGTCCCTCGAGTTGTTCGACTTAACAAAGTCAATTCTTCCATTCGTAAGATAACTTCACTCTCTTTGTTGGCCTCCCCAAGACTATTTCTATATGTGTAAGGGACTGGTCATAAAGTATGGGGGGGGGGGGGGGGTGGGGGTTGGGGGCAAAATCAGGGATGGGTCACATAATTTTGAACTCCTTAAAAGGGGTGGGCTGTTGATAAAATTTGACAACTAAAATGGGTGGGCCTGCAATTTTGCTTCTAAACTGGTTTTGGGTCATCAGGATTTTCAGCATCATTTTATGTGGGCCACGATAAAAAACACTGATTCTATTCTGATTTTGCCCACACCCCCACCCCCGTTATACTTTATGACCAGTCCTAATCAATGATGTAGTAGCGTCAAGCTTGCACAGTTTCACGACTGAGCACTGCGCAAGTAGTCATGGCGTCGTATTGACCATATATATTAGTCAATATAATACTAGCAATCCACCAACCTACCTGAACCAACAGCAAGAAAAACACCAGTCTCTTTTAACACAGTTTTCGATCCCCTTTTGCTCAAACCCCACTCTGCTTTTGGCTTCCTTTTGACATCGGCTTTGTGCTGAGAAGAGTTACGGGTACAGAACATTTCGCTGAGGTCCGTTTACAGCTGACGCCCAAGGACGCACGGTGATGCGGACAGATTGTAAGGCTGTCTATGTTCTAGGGGGCTCAAAAATACATACTCTTGCGAGAATTAATTCGACCTTGGTTTCAACTTCAACTATACTAAACATCGTTTGTCCTCGGCGATGTCCCGTTTACATCTTGTCAAAGGAACGTTAGTGACAGATCTACTTCTTTCTTTTGGGTCAAACCCATAATGACCACCAATGATGGCTTGAAAAGAACACGATTCACGAGCCTCCATAACTGATGCTCACCATAATTAACAAATTCCTATACTGACTATAAACACTTTGTTAAATGCTACTTTTATTTTTGTCTACCCGGTAATGTACAACACATTTTTCTAATTTGATTGAAACTATCAAATTCCTGGACTCTTCGGCCACACAAGCGTCATGTTCAGATCACAGTTCTATCAAATCGCACTATCGACATAAAATATTATATATTTACTTAAAAGTTTATTTTCATTTTTTTCTTAGTCTTATTTCAGATTTACGCTTCCACAAAACCAGGCGTCTCTATCATACGTTCGATCTATTGTACAGCCATGAAGCTAGTGCTAGTGGGGTATGGGAGGGACTTTGTATACCCGTCTACAACTGCACTCTTACATGTAACCAATTTTAAACATGACTTCGATCAAGCAAGAAAGCATATGACAGCTAAAAAAAACAAATCTTGATAACGAGTGACTCTCTTTAGTTTATGCCAAATCACAAGATGTTCAGGCAATAAAAAAGGGACTGTACCAAACGACGTCACGTCCGGCTCCGCGCAAACTGTTGTTTGTCACGCCATCAGCTCACATAATCCGCCTCGACAGGTTGGATCCCTGCTATTTACAAAGTAATACGAACTTTCAAGCTTATACTCAGTAGTGAAAATACTATGTGATAAGATGGATACCACTAGTGAGGAATAGGAACGTTTATAGAGCATGTTAACAGTCATTTATGATACTAAGTTTACTACGCACCGATGGAATTGCCGCCGAGGCAAGCAAGCTGAGTGTCTTCACAACCGGAAATGTAGGCTTAACTTTCAAAAAATAATCGTTTAAGAATAATAACAAGGCCAATCATGCTTAGATAGTCCTTAGATAGGCTAATGTGTGGATTAATAAGCTGTTAAAACTATTTTAGTGACTTTTTTGCGGCCGTGATCTGTGGTGTAGAGATGTAAACAAACTGCTAATTTGCATATTTACATGGCAAATTTTTCCAACTTCGCATAAAGTTTTCATAAGGCCTGTGGGAAAAACCCAACTAATTTTTGTAGTTCGTGTTATTCGTATCATTTGAACACCCTGTACAGCTGAGTTTGTAAAATGGAGAATGGGCCACAGCTGCAAAAATATCGCTTTTAGAAGGTGAGACAGGCAATCATGGAAAAATATCAGTTTTATTGTTTGACCATAAATGAGAACTCTAGTGTGTTTCGAATTACTTTATATCCCGCTGGAAGAATGCATTTTTTCTATACTAAAGTTTAGTTTTGTAAAACGTCTAAAATCACCTGGAACAATTGTTCTCTTCAACATCCCTTTTCTGATGATATTCAGTTGCATTTATCATTTGATGTTTTTTTTTGTAACCTTGGGTTTTACACTTGGAGCTGCGAACGTTTTTGAAGGATGTGTGATTTCGCAGCCCTCGTTTCTTGGGCACCCACTTTTCGACCGAAAACGGGGTTTGACACTTTTCATGTGGAACTGTTTTTTCTCAAAATAAATCCGGGCCCAGCTTGTGTTACGATGTTACCCATCAAAACCAATCCCTGGACCCCCCCCAGCAGTCGCCGTTCATAAACTTCCCATAAATAGTGTCTATCCAGTTTATCCAAAACAAGAGGACTCTTTTA